>NC_143021.1:133028788-133326288 GCF_055824585.1 Amblyomma mixtum | reverse complement strand
CGTACGTCGATCATACTTCATACTCAAAACTGATTATGTTCGACCTTTCCGCTATGCATATGCTGCGCACCGCGTGCAGTGAACCCGCCCGCTATCAGGGCAGATCTGCCTATCTGATAGCCAGTACGCGTACGCGTTTGTGTGCGGCATACACCGGCCAGGAACTGCGCCAGTCGAAATTAACTTTTTCTACTACGCATAGCCTTCCCTCGATCCTCGATCATCCTTTCAGCAAGGTGGAGACGCTGCATGCATGCTCGATCGTCCAGAGCTTCCTCGATCGGGCAACGAAACCAGTGCCCATATTCTACGCGGGAGCGCGCGCCCGCACCGATTTTCGTAGTCACGAGGAATTCATACGCCAGCGCACCTTTCAGTCGGGGATTAAGGTGACTGAATGCAGCGCACAGCGCTATAAGCGCGGCAAAGACGTGCAGCGAATTGCTCGCGCTGAACGACAGCGCAAATATTTTTTTTTCCATGGCGCGACGTTTCTGTTTAAATAATTTTCACCAAGCAGGAAAGCGCCCTGCACTTGCATTGACTGTTGAAGCCAAGCGCAGTGAGTACACTGAAGTCCCCTCGAGGCATCTGTGTTGTCATGAGAAGCCGCACAACTCATGTGCGGCTCTCCTTCAGTCTTTATCTCCCAAACTCCCCTCCCTACGCAGAGTAGCATGCCAGCGATATTGAAACACCGGCCAAATTCTCTGTATTTCATTAATGAGTCTCTCTCTCTCTGGCGATGTGTATCATTGAAAACATTAAACTCGCCCACCTAGCACCGCGATGTCAAGTGAACATATTCCTTGACGCTGCATTCATGATCTCTATGCAGTTAATTCCCAGCCCCCTGTATGTCACACTAAGTGAATGGGGATTAACCATCACATCACACCAACTGGCCAGCTCCACTGGCTGGAGGACCTTCTTTGAAAGGCATTTGCGTAAAAATTCTTCGTATCACTAGGGTATACGGCAACTTAATTGACAGCAGTAACAGAATTTTGGTTCCCGGAACACACCCATGGAACATGTAACGCTGCATCAAAAATAAGTGCAGCCAGTTTTGAGGCTTTGAGGTTTTGAGGATTGTTCTCGCAATCACTCTCCGAAGGTACCATTCCAGACGACTGGGAAGTGGGGAAGGTCGTTCCCGTCCACAAATCAGGTAGTACTGATTCACCTCTTAATTATCGCCCCATTTCATTAACAAGTGTACCGTGCAAAATCATGGAACATGTCATTTACTCTCAAATCATGCAATCTTTGGATTCAAATAATTTCTTCCATCCATCACAGCATGGATTTCGCAAGGGGTTCTCCTGCGAAACTCAACTAGCCATTTTTCTACATGATATTCACGCCAACCTTGATACTAACCTGCAAACTGACTCCATTTTCTTAGATTTCGCTAAGGCATTCGACAAAGTACCTCATCAACGCTTGCTTCTTAAACTCTCCCAGTTGAAGTATACATCCTAACATAATTGCATGGATTAAAGCTTTCCTCACGCATCACTCTCAGTCCGTCGTCATTAATAACCAACTTTCCAACCCGCTTCCAGTAACCTCTGGCGTCCCACAGGGTTCTGTTCTCGGTCCTTTGTTATTCCTCATATACATTAATGATTTACCCCAGCATGTATCTTGTCACATCTGCTTATTCGCCGATGATTGCGTCATTTATCGCTCAGTGACTAACCATTCTGACCAAGAATCCCTTCAGGCAGACCTGCGCCATGTGCAAGACTGGTGCTACCAGTGGATGATGATGCTCAACTCTAACAAATGCAAGTGCATGTCCTTTCCCCGCCGTCGAAATCCTCTTGTTTTCAAATACACAGTCTGCAATTCCCCAGTTGACCTCGTCCAGTCATATAAATACTTAGGAGTCACCATTTCTAATGATTTATCTTGGCGTTTGCACGTGACTAACCTGATATCATCTGCTAATAAAACACTAGGTTTCTTAAAACATCACCTACGGGAAGCCCCACAACACGTAAGACTACAAGCGTACATCTCATTCATTAGAACTAAACTTGAATACGCATCACCCATCTGGAGCCCTTATCAAGAATATTTAACACACGCTATCGAATCTTTTCAAAACAGGGCTATCAGATTCATGCACTCCTCATACTAGTACGATGTCAGCATATCATCCCTCAAATCGTAGTCAGGTCAAGCTAATCTTTCTAGTCGCCGTCGCATAGCCAGTCTTGTCCTGTTTCACAAGTTCTTTTATTCACCACTAAAACAAGAACCATACATTTGCGCACTTCCACAATGTAGGTCCCACCGCATCGGTCGATCATTCTCTTCCAAGTTTTGCGTCCACGTGGCCGTACCACTGTTTTTGCCAACTCATTTTTTTCTCGTGCAGCAGCTGACTGGAACGGCCTTCCCCATAATATTACTGCCATAACATGTTCATCATCATTTTCAAGCACTGTTGATTCCTGCATTTCGTAAACCCCACCCCTTATGTAACACCCTGGAAAAGGGTCTTTAAGGAAAATAAAGTGATGTGATGTGATCTACAAACATGATTTATTACACACACTAGGCCACAACAACAAAGCAGAGGGAGTAATAAATGTTGGACAGGAACGTGCATTATTCTTTACACTTAAAAGCAGCAAACATTTTAAACACATGAAAAAACAAGGATGACAAAGCATCATACTATCAGGCTGCAAGGCCAGGTATATCCTTATGTCTAGAGACCAGATTTTAGGCAAATGCCTATTTTTTTCAAGGCATCATAGGCGCACCATTTTTACATATGAGCATGAATTAGGCGTTCACGACATGTTTAATACACATTTGATGGTGCCATAAATGCCTATTTTGGGCGTCAGCGCCTATAAATGCTGATTTCCAACGTTGGTGCCTAAAAATGCCCTATTTTGAAGAAAATGGCCCTGATATACGTTGTGGTTTTGTTTTCAGATTCTCTTTGTTTTCGAATCCATTTCGGTTTTGAGTTGAACCCACACATGGAAACATTAAATGACTTCGTCACTTGGGTGTGGTGAACACTACTCCAACGCCGACTGTGTAGACAATGTCAACCACATCAGCCAAAAATATCGAAATAACCTTTTTCCTGTTTCTGCCGTTTTGTAGTTACAGCTTGTAAACTCTGGCCGTTAAAATGGTAGTTGACCAGATGGTGCTACATTTTGGAAAGTACATGAAGTACGTAAGTTTCGTCCACATAATTCCCAGTGGGTTCGAGTTGACTGCAAATTGTTCCATAAGCTGGCTGGATAAAGTTTAACTGGATAAAATTTTCCATATTGGTAATCTGCCTTATGATCATTCCTTGTGCCTCATCTGCATGTCATCCTAATCAAATAGCCTTTGGCGGCAGTTTTCTTGGAGTAGGCCGCACTGGACAGCTGAGAGCCGTGCCAGTCGTGCGTGCATACGGAAGACATTCATGCACTCAAACAATGTTTGATGCTTGTATGAATATCACTCTTTTGGCGTCACTCCTATGTCATATTATCTCAACCCTTCAATCGAAATGGTTTCCTACAAGCACACTCCTGTAACATCTGTTGGTGTGGAGCGTTCCTTTTCAGCTTACAAGCTTGTTCTCAATGAGAAGAGGCACAATTTTGAGCCCACCAACATGGAGACGTTGCTTGTGTGCTCTGCTTTCATGACTTTAGCAGTGATTACTATATGAACGGTGTTTATTTATTATGAATCCCCAGTGGATGTACGTAGGCCCGTGCTGAACTATATAATTATTTTCGGCATATAAAGCATCACCAGCACTAAGCGGCTACATTTTTAGCATCTCGTACTTATGGTTTCCAGACCCTTTTAATAGCAAGCACCATTTTAAGTCCGCGTGACTTCCGACACTTGGAGCCACTAACTATAAAACGCAGTTTACACAAATGGCGACACATTTATTAATGTTAAAGCACCGTGCATGCCTGCAATAGATAAGTTTAATTCCTATGAGGATGACTCTGAACACATGTCGGATGCTTTAAAGTCACATTTGCGTCAATTGCTAAATGCACGGCCTCTTGTTTTACTATTGTGCACGACAAGCAAATTGTTTGTTTTCAGGTATGCCAACGCATTTTAAAAGACTTTGTAACCATCTCTTTTGCTCTGCTGAAGCATGCGTGTTGTACGAAAAGCTTCACGACAGCTTTAAACAGAGTGCTTCTAAGGTTCGCACACAATGGTTAAGATCTCAAATCATTCCGGCTGTTTTTACTTTATGGCAGATATTGCGTGCTGATGTTCGGATCTGATAAGTGCAATTTTGATGCAGTTTATAGTGCCTATTTTTCTTTTTAGGTGCCTAAAATCAAATCTTAACCACCTATTTTTGGCGCCTAAAACATGCCTTCTTGGTGCCTAAAAATCCGGCCTCTACTTATGTCTTATAAATCCCATCAACAGACTTTGTCAGCATACATGGCAATGTGTTCTCTCTTGCATTATTTGCACTAAATACTTTGAAGCATAAATGTTCCAAGAATAAAAGAAACTTTGAGATTAGTGTAATATTGTCACGTAGTTGTGATGGCTGCAGTTTGGCAGTCAGGTAGACAGCAAAACGGCTTCCAAAGAAACACTGTTGGGCTGTTTCACACCCACAAAGAACTGAACGACTCGGCAGCGGTGTAGCAACAAGCGTGCTTGGCGGTCGTCGAAGACAATGCCTGCCGCTTGTGGCCGTGCTGAATTTATAACTGACGACGAACTTTTGACAATGTGACAATATGGAGCAACCTCCCGTCACAATCTGAAGATTGGTGTAATTGCTGCTAACTGCAATGAATTTCATGGCCACAAGTTTGAAAAAAGTTAAACACACTGAAGAGCTACCTTAAAGGAATACAAAAATAAAAATACACTGAAACTACCTTCATGAACTGCACATCATACATCACTACCAGATCAATCTCTTTCCTTCTGGTTGGGCACTTCACACAAGTATGAAACATTATTAATACTAAAGAAAACACATTGCAGAGACACATCATCAAGGGAGTGCAAACAATTATTCTGATCAGCCGGTGGGTGCTGACACTGCATGATATGTAGGACATCAAATACAAGTGGTGAAACAAGAAGCCTTTGGGAGTGAAAATATATACAGCCTGCAATCTCATAAGTTCCAAGTACATAACAATATGAGCCGTCTACCATTTTAACATAACAAGAGCTGGTCTTTTTTGGAGTCAAATAATCCGAACTGTGTATAATAATGCTGCCAATTTGTGCTCGAAAGTACCTAGACATCTGAGGAATGCAGCCAAAGTGTGAATTGAAAATCATTTTTAGCTGCTCGGGAAATGAAGGAACAGGGTGTGGCACACCTAGAGCACATGTCTGGTAGCTGTTTGTGTGCTAAGCGCCAATATTTTTCTTGGCAAAAGCCAAATGAGCTGGGAGCTCCAAATTTCTTTCTGAGCTTCGATAGCACTGCTGCATTATGCACCGTTCAGCGACCTGCATAGGCACCAGCTTGGCTGCTGACACAAGCCGCAGTGCACGGCCAATCCCATCTTCAAAAGGAACCGTGGACACACCCCATAATGGGCCAAACATGCGCGTAGCCTTAGAAAGGTGCAGCAGCTGGTGAACATTATATGTCATAGCTGCCTCACCATAGAGCCTCGCTGCTATATCCCTAGTAGCACAGTATGTAACTGCAACGTTGTCACAACATTGCCAATGTTGTACTATGTTGCGCTAACATTCTTCAACATTAGATAATGTTGCTGCAATGTTACCAAGCAACTTGCTGATAACGTTGCTCTGAAGTGGTCTTTTCACATTGCAGCAATATTGTCAAATGATGAATAAATGTTGAACCACATACGATGGCACTGCTATAACATTCATGCTATAGGTTAATCTGCCCTCTCTGGCTATTTCTGAAGCCCAAATAGAAAAGTCGGTACCAGATCACTTCCCCTCACCGTGAGAGTATTAATTTTTTTATTAATTTTTACTTCGATTGCAAGTTTGCATGTGGTGTGTATGCAAATGGTGACACTAAGGTAGAAAGATATATTTCTATCTGAAATATTTTTAAACAGCTGGAATTACTTTGTTTTTAATTAAACAGGCAGACAAAATTAAAACTGCCGAAGAAATTTAGTTCTGGTTTCACTGACGCCCTGCAGTCTAATGGTCCAAATCCAAACCGCGGCTACTCGCGGCCGCGCCGAGAGACAAATTCCAATCCTGCGGCGTGCGCTGGTCCGAGAACTCGCGTGTCAGCGGCAGTCATGGCAAGATTTTCACGTTTTTTGTTCTTCTAGTACAGTTTTTTGGCGGTCGTCGTGCCCGCACTGCTGTGTTTCGTTGTGGTTTCACTGGAATTCAGCTGAAACAACAAAGGCTTGCCCAGAGGATGACCTCAATGGTGAGTGATTTCTAGACTTGCATTGTTGTGCTGTGACCTGTGTTGGTTGGCACAAAGCCAGTAGTGTATATATGTTACCCATGCCCTGCGTGATAGTTTGATAAAGTGCTACATTCGTTGTATCATGAAGAGAATGAAGTGTTCGCTAATCGAGGTGTCATTTCGGCAACGACGCCGAAGAACAGCAGAGGCTGTTCACGACGAACTAGAAAACTGTTTTCGTCAAGGGTACCCACGATGGTGAGAGCCGGCTTTTGCGGGTACGCATCACGAAATGCTACCCTGTTTGGCAGTTGTCAGTCTTGATAATGGTCATGGCAGCAGATTGTGCGCAACAGGAGCAGAACAGTTTCAAGATGCCTTTTCATCGCATAATGTTATTTTATCCTCTTTATCAGCGCCGGTCGAGGACGCAGTTGAAAGCCGCAGTTCTCACTTGTCAGATTTTAGCACCGCTAGCAGCATCCCTGACATAGAAAGTGCAACGTAAGAGTTGTCGCGAATTTCTGACAATGAGGAGTTGGTGGGTTATGAAGATAGGATGACACCTGAGTCTGGTTCCGCTACTCAATGTCTAGAGCACGACTTGCGCGTGTGGGCAATTAATAGCCAATTGCCTGCTTCTCACCTGCATTCCCTGCTTAAAGTGCTGAAGCCATACCATCCAGAGTTACCCACGGATTCTAGAAAATTACTAAAGACGCAGAGGCATAGTGATCCAGCAGTGATGAGCGATGGTCATTACCACTACTTTGGAATTTTTCGTTCTCTGGAAGAACAAGTTGTGCATGTTCCTTAACGTCTGCACTTTGTGGCGAGGGCATTACACCAGTTCTCATGCATTCTACTGGAAGATAGCATAGATCCAGCGACATTGTAAGCAAGGAACCAGAATTTATTCTTTCACTTAACACTGACGCTGCTGCATCATGCCAGTAGTGTAGTCTTTGCCCTCTCATTCTTAATCAGATGTATACTCTTATAACCAACATTTATGGGACTGTGCAGCGATTTGCACCAAGGGTAAGAAAAGTGAAATATTCTTTGGAATTCAATCATCCATCATCATCAGCCGGACTATACTCGCAGCAGGGCGACAGCCTCTCCCATATTCCCCAAATTAGCCCTTTCCTGTGCTAGCTGCATCCACTTGACCCCTGCACCCATCATCAGTTTGTGATCTAGCTTATGTAGCCCACGAAGAATCGGCCGTTAGCAACTATGCCTTTCAAATTGTGCACAGCAGTGAGGCTGAAAAAGACTATAGGCTGGGCCTGCCCTCTTCGCTCAGTTTACTTTGTCGGCCACCTGCCATGGCACAATTGAGGGAAGACAAAGGGAGTGATGTGCAACCACCTCCAGCCGCGTCTTCATCTACAAACGCCCTTGTGGTTTTAAGCAATTGAATGGCCGTCCCCATGGCTGACACCAGTAGGTCCGCTTGTAAGGCAGGATTCAAGCCAGACAGCAGCACTGGCCATTGCTGTGAGATGCGGGAATGGGAATTTTTGTTTGTATATTATTTGCTTGCTTTTGAGGAATTTTAGTTGGCATGAATAGTCGATGTCTTTTTTGTAATGAATGCATTTTTAGCCACTTTCAGAACAATTTGTTGCTCAGGCTGTTAAAATATGCTCGCGCTGCCAGGGAAGGGCGGATTTTTTTCTCACTATTTTGGTTTGAGCCAAGTGACTGGACATAAGTTCTTTGTACAGAGCTGTCCAATGTCTGTGCTCATTGAGGATTGTAAAAGATTTGTTATTAGACTTGTGCCCACCAAGATGCTTATATTAGGAAATTTTTGGTTCTTTCTTTTTTTTGCAGGGATGCAGCTTTGCTTGTCACATCATGAATTAGAAGAGACCATCATTGTGAGCAGCTGGAGGCTACCAGAAGATAAGCATATTTTAGACGTGCTAAATTGTTCAGGCAAATGTTGAGAGTACTTTAAATTTGTAGATTTCCAGTGCAACGGTGCATGACCAAAGAAGGGAAGAAGGATACTTGAAGAAAACAGCGCAGCAACAGGGACAAGAGAGAAGATGAGACAGGTGCTGACTAGCAACTGAAGGTTTATTGAAAAGGAATGCATAAAATATACTCTCTTCGCAACCAAGAGCGTGCATGAGCTGCGCAAACAACACTGATAACCTGTCAACTTCAGTCATGGTGGTCAGGATACAATAGTTCACAATCATTAACAAGGACGGATGGCCGTTCATGGCTGTGAACTGTTGAATCTTGACCACCATGACTGAAGTTGATAGCTTATCAGTGTTGTTCGCGCAGCTCATGCACGCTCTTGGTTGTGAAGAGAGTATATTTTAAGTGTTCCTTTTCAATAAACCTTCAGTTGCTAGTCAGCACCTGTCCCATCTTCTTTCTTGTGCCTGTTGCTGCGCTGTTTTCTTCAACTTGCCGTTTTACTGAAGTTGGGAAGAAGGATAAAACACAGCACTCACTGACAACTGGTTATTTAACGGCGCAGACACTGCTTAAATGCCTTCAGACCAGCGGAGCAGGAAAAAAACAAACTTATCACACCTTTATCATCAAAACTATGAAAGAAACATCATTTCTGTGTTATATGATACAACTGAAGTATTGCTCGCACATTGTGAACCAGCTTTTTTAATATGATGCGTCTCTGTCCCTTCACAAGTGGCTTGCTTCTGCTAAGGATCTTCACACTTGAAAATCTCTGTACAATCACTGCAGTGCTTGACAAGTTTGGAACCTGTCCTCATTCTTTAGATCTCCTGCATGCAGTTTGCATTTACGGGCCTGTAGCATTTTGCCTCCATCGAAATGCAACCACTGCGGCCAGGATAGAACCCGTGTCTTAACAGGCCAGCAGCCGAGCACCATAACCACTGAACTGCCGTGGCGGCTCATGTATGTGTGTGTGTTCCGTAGGGCTGGAAAACTATGAACTTAAATCAGTGATGCTAACCAGGCCAACAACTAACTCTGCTGTTCATAATACCTCTGCTCCTTGTTTCTAAATGGCCAATTAGGTGGCACTGCTACTTTGTTTATTTGTTGCAATTTTGTGCACAAAATGAATGTCTTATATTTGGGAAACACAAAGTCCAGGTGGTGTATGTTTGCAAGGTGTGCTATTGTTGTGTAGATAGTTTACTGAAGTGTTTTGTATTTCTAACATGCCAGTTGAGAGGTGTGTGTGCATTTTCATGCTATGGTAATGTGCCTAGTAACTGTTTAAAACATTAGCTCTGGTTCTTGTTCCTGAGTAGCTCACATGTGTGCTGCTCATCCCTTTTTTCTTAGCTAAGCTACTTCATCAAATTGCATGTTGTAGGTGTCACCATGCATCTATATCTTAGAGCTTAAAGTAAGTGCTCTTGGAAGTCATCTTAAGGTGAATTCGCACGGTGGACTGAATTGCAAATCTTGAGGGTGAACTGTGCATTATGTGGCTTGACGTCACGAATTGACGCCAACCAATTGGTGTCTGCAGATGGAAAGAGGAGGGCGTTGTTTTTCTATTAGGACAAGATCTGCTGTTTTCATCTCATGTGTGAATGCTTTCAGCATGCGGACACTGCCTTTACTTGAGGTGATGCTAGAGATCTTTTTGCGACCTCATCCGTTGTGTGAATATATACCTTTGATGTGCATTTTGGTGTAAGGACATGAACTCTAACTATACCTAATTCACAGAACTGGCCCCAGCAATGACATCCATCAATGGGGCTAGTGGCAGTGGGCGAGACGAGTTTGGTGAGCGAACCTTCTTGTGATGCATGCCATTTTTTATTTTTCATAATCAAATCGGCCTAAGAAAATGTTCACTGCAAACAAAGGATTTGTCCAATGAGCGCCTGTTAACCCTGTCCTGTGCCACTTGAGGGCGCCTTATCCCCTGAAACTTCTACTCTCATCCTTCCACCATCTCTGCTGTGCCCCTAACTTTGACTGTATGTGCTACATTGACCTTTCTTGAAATTGGTTACATACCCTTCCCAGGCCCCATTTCTTTCTGTACTTTTTATCTCTACTTTGTGTCGCTCTCCTACTCTACTGTGTGATTACATCTATACCTTTCGATAGCTTGCCGTCCTGCCTTCAGTTGCATTTCAAGCCTTTTCATTAAGCTTCATGTTTCTTTCCCATAGTTATCTAATAATTAAAAGCTTTTTAATTGATTGACATCCCCTTTCTTGTGAATTAACAAAATATATTAGCATTATTCTGGTCGTCTGGTACATTCAAAGTTGTTAGGCGTTGTACCGTGTACAGGTTGAAAAGTTTTCTGGCACAGTGTTCCTGCTGTCCTTCAGCAGATGCGCAGTTAATTGAACCTGACGTCTTTTTTTTTCTTTTTGCATTGCCTATGAGGCTTGCTGTACTGTCCCTTTCATTTTTGGCAGGATATGCGATTTTTCTGAACTGCTCTCGCTCCGCAGTGTTCTGCTGTGTCTTTAAGGCTCGTTTATGGGGGTTCAACGTCCCAAAGCGACTCGGGCTATGAGGGACGTGGTAGTGGAGGCCTCCGGAAATTTCGACCAGCTGAGGTTCTTTAACGTGCACTGACATCGCACAGCACACGGGCCCCTGGAACTTCGCCTCCATCGAAATTCCATTGCCGCAGCTGGATCGAACTCTCGTCATTTGGGTCAGCAGCCAAGCGTTATAACCACTGAGCCACTGCGGCCACGGTTGTCACTTGTCACTTAGCCCTCATTATTTCACCAGTTATCTTTTTAGCCATCAGTGTTAGTGTAGTTTGAAAGGGTGTGCGCTAAAAAAGACGTACACAGGGAAAAGATAGAGACGACAGGAAAGAAGCGCAACTTCCAACTTTAATGACAACAAAAGAAGCCAGGCGCACATATATATCCGCTGATAAACAGATATGAGCTGCGTGATGGAGCGTGACCCCATCAACCAAACATAAGACAGCGCAAAAAATGCATATCTAAGTGACATTAAAAGAAACCCAAGAAAGTGAACATATCAAACACCTGCCGAGGTAAGGTAAAAAAGTGGGATTCGTATCGGCTGACAACAATGCATAACAACATGGGAAAACAGAGCTGTATGAAAGATGACACTGAAAAAGAGGATAACACCATAAAAAAGGCTAACAACATGACGAAATTTTTAACAAAGAACAAGTGAAAGATGGAGATAAAAACCGTGTAAAGGGTGGTAAATAAAGGCACATTGGAACATCTAAAAGGACACTAAAACATAGAGAGGCGAACGGGTTAATAGTCTAGATGTACCCATCCAGAAAGGCAAGTTCATTTCTAGACAGGTTAATGGAAGGCGTGCTAACGCACTTGTCTTTCCTGAGGTGAATAAAAAAGGCCTCGATTACTTCTCTTTCTGTCTTGTCCTGAGCCTTAGCTAGAAACTTGGTTTCATTAAACTTGGGGCAGCAGTTCTGGCAACTGCTGCAGTGTAATGGAAGGTTACCTCCAGACCTGTTCTTCATGGTGACGTTGTGCCTGCGGGCGCGCTCATTGAAACATTTCCCGGTTTGACCCACATACACTTTGCCGCACGTCAAGGGAATCTCGTACACAACATTGGCAGTGCATTGTGTGTACACGGTTTGATGCTTGATATTACAGGCCTTCTTAACACGCTTCCTGGTCACCATCGGACATAATTTCGCCAGTTTGCAAGTAGCCGAAAAAACCAGCCTAACCCCGTGACGAGACGCAACTTTCTTTAAATTGTGTGAAAGACCATGCAGGTAAGGTATAACCTGCACAGGTTTCCGTTCTGTTTGATGTTTAGCATGCTCCGAGTTTTTAATTTTTTGCAAAAGGTTTTCAGACATGTTCGTGACCAGATTTGCAGGGTACCCTGCAGCAGAAATTCGGTCGATCTGGCACTGGAAACTTTCACCTATCTTGTTTCCGCAGGATTTTTCTAATGCAGATTTCATGCAAAGAGATACTATGCCAAGCTTTACCAGCTTGGAGTGGGCACTATCATAGGGCAAAAGTGACTTCTTTGAGTGCGGCTGATAAGACCAACACACATGATAATTTGTAAAAATAAGCTGTAAGTCAAGAAACTGGAGTCGATCATGATCTGCTCGTTCATGCGTGAATTTTAGACCCCTCGATGAAGAACAGAAGGTAGTGAGAATTTGGACTACAAGTGTATCAGCAGCACAGTATGAAGGTGCGTTAATAAGGACAAGATAATCGTCGACGTATCTGAAAATACGTGTTATCCCTGTGTCCTTCAAGCTAGCTTCAAGGCGCCGGTCAAATGACGCCAGAAAAATTCCGCATAAGACCGGTGCGACTGAGGAACCTATACAAATTCCGGCTTTTTACAAGTAAAACTCATCCTGGAAGCAAATAACAGTGGAATCCAAATAAAACAATAGTAGGTCCAGAATTTTTTCAGTTGTGATACCGGCAGAATTTTGAAACCTGACTTCGCCAAATTCTTCCAAATGTTCACGAACAGCATCCAACAACCCGTCGTGAGGCACAGAGTAAAATAAGTCCTCAACGTCAATTGAAAAACCAGTTGTGGCCGATACCTTGCCTCCCTCCAGTACCTGCACCACTTCCTTTGAGCTTTGAACGCGGTAAGGGTAAGCGCCAGCTATTCTGTCCAGTTGGCACCGAAGGAAGTCACCCACAACTTTTTGCCACGTATCCCTTTCAGACACAATGGCACGTAGTGGACAAGCAGGCTTATGCGTTTTACCTGAAAAGAATATTTCGAGGCATCCGGTCTCAGCTCCTTTGACCGCCTCGGAGCATGCTAAACATCAAACAGAACGGAAACCTGTGCAGGTTATACCTTACCTGCATGGTCTTTCACACAATTTAAAGAAAGTTGCGTCTCGTCACGGGGTTAGGCTGGTTTTTTCGGCTACTTGCAAACTGGCGAAATTATGTCCAATGGTGACCAGGAAGCGTGTTAAGAAGGCCTGTAATATCAAGCATCAAACCGTGTACACACAATGCACTGCCAATGTTGTGTACGAGATTCCCTTGACGTGCGGCAAAGTGTATGTGGGTCAAACCGGGAAATGTTTCAATGAGCGCGCCCGCAGGCACAACGTCACCATGAAGAACAGGTCTGGAGGTAACCTTCCGTTACACTGCAGCAGTTGCCAGAACTGCTACCCCAAGTTTAATGAAACCAAGTTTCTAGCTAAGGCTCAGGACAAGACAGAAAGAGAAGTAATCGAGGCCTTTTTTATTCACCTCAGGAAAGACAAGTGCGTTAGCACGCCTTCCATTAACCTGTCTAGAAATGAACTTGCCTTTCTGGATGGGTACATCTAGACTATTAACCCGTTCGCCTCTTGTCCTTTTAGATGTTCCAATGTGCCTTTATTTACCACCCTTTACACGGTTTTTATCTCCATCTTTCACTTGTTCTTTGTTAAAAATTTCGTCATGTTGTTAGCCTTTTTTATGGTGTTATCCTCTTTTTCAGTGTCGTCTTTCATACAGCTCTGTTTTCCCATGTTGTTATGCATTGTTGTCAGCCGATACGAATCCCACTTTTTTACCTTACCTCGGCAGGTATTTGATATGTTCACTTTCTTGGGTTTCTTTTAATGTCACTTAGATATGCATTTTTTGCGCTGTCTTATGTTTGGTTGATGGGGTCACGCTCCATCACGCAGCTCATATCTGTTTATCAGCGGATATATATGTGCGCCTGGCTTCTTTTGTCGTCATTAAAGTTGGAAGTTGCGCTTCTTTCCTGTCGTCTCTATCTTTTTCCTGTGTACGTCTTTTTTAGCGCACACCCTTTCAAATATGAATATGTACCAACTAGCCCGTCAAAAAGCTTTACTACTGTTAGTGTAGCAGCCGATCAACTCTTCACTGAGATGTGTTTCTCATAGTATTAATTTTTCTACAAGTTTTAATACAGCATAACCCTGCTGATGTACTCCTCACGGGACTAAAAAAAATTGGCTGTGGCTTAGCTCAGCTATGCCAGACATACGTAGCGAGAGGTAATGGACCTTCAGATGCTAGGCGAACTCGTCGAGCTGCATCTTCACGGCGTCGCTTATTCAGACGTTCTGCACGTTCTTCCTCGGTCTCGTCGCCTTTGCCTTGTTTCGTTCCAACAGCTAAGCTTGGTTTGTTTCAGCCTCTCCGACTCGCTCTCCATCTCTGGCCACAACAGCATCAACGAACCGCCCTCTTATACAGGCCGCTGCTCATTCATTCATAAATCTTTAATCACAAGGATGACCTGAGGCCCAAGGGGGAAGTGGGTTGGTTAGGTGAAGGTGAGGGTGTCGGTCTCTGATATGAAGTCTAGCAGGGCACTGAGCTTGTGCTTGGCGTCGGTACTGGGGGCCGTCCAGTCATCGTATGTCTGGATGTGGTAGGCAGAGGTGTAGCAGGCGCAGAGGCTCGCAGTGCCAGGACAGGTCCAGATCAGGTGGTGCAAATCAACAGAGTCAGCAGGGCAATCGGGGCAGCCGATCCTGGTTCGGTGCCATCGACTCGGGATGTCCGGGGTGTACGCTGCACCGGCTCGCACCTTGTGAGCGAGAACTTGGGCCGGGCGAGAAAGTCCAGAAGGAATGGATGGAGTAATGTCTGGGACAAAGTCCCACGACAAACCCCTCTGCTCTTGTTAAAGGCGTGTGATGATAGAGTCAGGTATTATGAGCGGGATGGGAGAACGATAAGGGTGGTCCGAGTTGGTCGGCTCACGTTAAGGCAATGCCGACGGTCTTCCTCTAGCTGCGCGCCAGCAGCCTCGTGGGCAGTCCTGTTCCCGGTCCCTTGTGCGTGATTTCTGGGTGTCCAGTGAATGCATACGTAGACCTGGGAGGTCTCTTGCTGTGCCTACTGCTATCTCTGGCTCTCCTCCTCCTCTGACGTTGCACCAGATGGCGCGGCTCCATCTGGCAACGGTTGCTAGGCAGCGGCGCAAGAAGCGGTGTGACCACGGTGTGACCACCGCCGCAGTGAAAATGATACTTTGCGACCAATAGCTCTTGCTACAAAAAAAAAAATGCAAGAGCGAGGAAACATTAGAGGCAGGAAGTAGGACAAATTTAAAAATGACAGGAATGAAGAACTAAACACATTTATTGCAGTGCTGGCACTTGAAAAAATCATGCAGCATTGTCTGCTGCATTTTCTTACGTCCGGTGAGGACTACTCATTTCTCCAGAATTTACGGGGCTATGTGGCTGTTGCGATCATTGCAAACATACTTTCTGAGAATGTCTAATGCCGCTACAGCCAACATAATGGTTGGTTCCAGCGGAGGCTAGCCCTCGTCCTCTTTGTTGCCACTGCTGTTTGCATCCAGAAGTCACAAAAGATGTGATGAGGTGCGGAAGGACAAAATCAATCGCGCCAGCCACACTAACACTAGCAGCACAATTACAAAGAAACAAGGATAGGTGAAGAAAAAATTAGCTGTGGTTTAGCTCTGATTAAACATGGCGAGAAGCGGTAGCTTCATGTGGCTGCGCTTTGCAAAGCTTTGTTTCTAGTTTCTCGGCTTGTTGAAAGATTGTTGTTTCTTTGGACTTTGCCGCACGTAGCTACGTGAAACTACTGCTTCTCACCAGGTTTAACCGAAGCTAAACCACAGCTGATTTTTTCCTATACCCGTGGTGTTAGATTTTCTGCGTGTGGAGCGCTAATCTTCCTCTTTGTATTCTTCGTCTTCCTCTTGTTATTCCTCTTCAAACTCCTATCGAAATCGCCTGTCACTGATCAATCATGAATCGCTCGAATCACAAATTACCATGATATTGCATGAGCGGCTGTGTAACCTAGCAGTTAGTATACAAGAAGCACATATACAGGGTGTCCCAGCTAAAAGTAACGAAGCTTGTAAAAAAGAGGATGATCCCTAGCCGAGTGAGACCAACTGAGGGTTGTTGCCAGTCGCGTGTCCTAGTCTGTAGTATTTTTTTTTATTATGCAAACATGATTAATTAGCAGAGACTAATTAGCTAACTTTTTAATTATTGCCTACAGGAAGAAAGTGTCAATGCAGGAGTTGTAGATCCCTTTGAAAAATAACCGTTTGCCGTGTTTGCAGCCAAGTACCACTGATACAGCTTCTTTTATTTGACATAAAAGAAAGCCCGCGAAATACAAAAAGAGCCACGTGATAGGGAAGCAGTTTCAGCGCTCCCAGACGACCAGCCAAGCAAAGACATTCGCTTATCTTTGCAACGTTGTCCCGAACGGGGTTCGGCGTTTTGTGATGGTTGCGAGATATACGTAATTAACTCTCGCATCGGCGCTAGGGCGACCGTTTCTTCAGCGCGTGACGGTGCAAGTTAGCGGCACGGCCACATTCCTATCACTCGAGGCGAGGTTACGCGTGAAAAAGCGCTCCATGCGAGCCGCGCTTCACTTCCTTGAAAAGCAGCACCCGCTCACTTTCCATGACGCATAAGCAGTTCCTGGTGCATATCTCGCCACCTCCTCAAGACGCCAAAAGCTGTACGGGACAGCGTTGCAAACATAAGCGGATGTCGTTGCTTGATCGCTCGTTTGGGAGCGCTGTAACTGCTTCCCTATCACGTGGTTCTTTTTGTATTTCGCGGGCTTTCTTTTAAGTCAGATAAAAGAAGTTGTATCAGTGGTACTTAGCTGCAAACAAGGCAAACGATTATTTTTCTATGGGATCTACAACTCCTGCATTGACAATTTCTTCCTGAAAGCAATAATTAAAAAGTTAGCTAATTAGTCTTTGCTAATTAATCACGTTTGCATAATAAAAAAATACTGCAGACTAGGACACGCGACTATCAACAACCCTCAGTTGGTCTCACTCGTCGAGGGATCATCCTCTTTTTAACAAGCTTGGTTACTTTTAGCTGGGACACCCTGTATATCTCCAGATTTATTGAATTGTCACACCGTGGGTCTGAAGCTTAGTGGTTAGCGCACCTGGCTCTCGCCCAATGGACCTGAGTTTGAATCCCACTGATTGTGAGGTTTATTGTTTGTTTATTTTATTTGTGGCAGACTTGAAGGTCATGTTGCGTACATGGCGATCTCAGCCGTGCACCTGTAGCAGTGAAGCTACTGCTTCAAAAAAGTGCAACCACTGTGGATGATGATGGCACAGCCTGTCTGAATGCCGTCTGCCTAACACAGTGGTGCTAGACATGCCAGGCCAAGTAAAGCCACTTTAGAAGTAAACATATGACTGCCACTGTTTCTCATTTAGGCTGGCATGGGGTGTTATTTCACAAGTATTACTGCGTAGGAATGTGGCCGAAGTTACAATGCAACGAACAGCAGGGTTTATAATGCATGGAACCCTATTATCATCATGCCAGATCTAGACCACTACAATGTGTAGCAGCCAGGAAAATGCAGCACCCATCAACTCAGCAGCGAGGTTCTACTGTGCAAAGCTTTCACTGTTACCTTGAGAGAAAAATACTTAATTTTTTTCATTTACTTGATAGCCCACAATGTCAAACTGAACTCAGTTTGCTTTTGCTTATATGTGCTGCTGAGGTGCATTGATATTTGTGTACTTCCTTTTCTTGTCAAAAAAGTATGCTCAGCCGAGGAGATGGAGAGCGCCGCAGACTGCCAGCTCCAGCTGCCTGGTGGGCAGGACACTGTGATAGGTTCTGCTAGGGATGATGGAAAGGTGATTGTGCGTGTTCTTAAGTCATATAGTGTATCAAATACCATAGTAGAGTGAGTGAATGATTCTTAATTAAATTGGGGCTGGTACATAGTGAAATGGGTACAGTTTAGAGGATGATGCTAGCTTACAGTAGAAACTTATACTAGTCCCAGTAAGTGTGCCGAAAAGGGTAGTGTGCAAAGCATAGATGTGTGGTTTCAGACAATATCATGTAAGGCACAGGTCAGCATTTCTAATTTGTCATTTTTGTACTTCATTACCTGACGATGCCATAATGGGTCTGCAGTTATTCTTGTCCTGAGGAAATTCTTAGTACACAAATAATTTTTGATCATGAGGAGGCTGCCTTGTTCTGTCAGGTATGCCTAGTTGTTGGTATGTGAAATTTATTCTCATTTCTGAAGTTTGTTTGAATTGGGGCAGAGAACATTATTTCAACTTTTGGCGGTATTTGACTCGGAATGAAGAGAAGCTAGAACTGTCAGAAGATTGTGCTATATATTTCATGTTGCACGCAAGCAATTTCTTTTTTTTTCGAATTATAAGGCTAGAAATAAAAAAATCTACTGATTTTGGACACTGCTCGCTGTAAAAGAGTGCATTCATGCCTACATAATTTTTATGTTTTTCAGCTGTTTGTTTTAAGTTATGAAATATTTAAAATCCCTTGATTCATTGCTGTTAATGTGTACAAATGCGAAATTCTCCACGTTTGCTGCAGGTCTATGCAGGCAGTGGGCTCTGGATGGAGCCTGGTGCCTGGCAGATGCTCCTGAGAGCACCAACAGACTCAATGTTCTGCCGCGGTGCTACTCAGGTGTATTGGACACCTGATGAGCTGAAGAGCCGCAGCGTGACTGGCGTGCTTTCAAATAAGTGCCGGTCTCTTGGCAGAACAGAGGCGAAACCGGCACTTACACCGGAAAAAGTCTTCTCTGAAAGGTGCTAGTGCTTTTTTTTCTTTGCTTTGAGTAACACCTAGGCAATCAAACTTTGCTTCAGCCAAATACAGTCGCGCTCACTTACAGAAAGCGTGATAGTCATGGAGATCCTGTTCATTGTATCCGAGGTTTGTAACAACTGCAATGTCCTTATTGCATCCAAAACTGCAAAGTCGGGCAAAAGTGACGTTTAGTTTTTGCAAGGTGTGTTATGCCCATACGTTTCTTCATGCAGGCTCTATCACAGCACTTTCAGAGATCTCCACACTGTTTGTGTGGCTCTCGCTAAGATCCGTTCTGCCAGTAACCTGATTTATCTATTTGGTTGTGAAATTAGCGTTCTCAACGGCTGGTGGCAAGTCATTGTGCGCGTTCTCCGATCTTGCTGCGACAAAGATAGTGCAATTGACATATCTGCACAGAATGTATAAATAGCATTGCCCGTTGTTTCGAGTAATCTCTGTCTTTGGTTTTCATGCAAGCATCTCAATGCATCCAACAACACACAGCAGACGCGGAGTGGGTAGGCCCATGTGTCGTCAGCAATCAGAGGTTGCCAGACAAGCAGTCAGTTCGCAAAGGAAACGAAAATCGTTTTAAAGATATCTGCCGCACGGAATCAACTGAAAGTTTTGGGTATTGTAATTTAATGTGTTGGGAATTAAATGCTACAACAAGGGTATGCACGAAAGTAGGCTTCATGGCCCCTTTAATGGCGAACATTCGTTTCTGTGTTTTTACAATGAGAGTGGTAATTCTGAATCTCACTTTTGCATTTATCATGTATCTAGTTGTGTTCAAATGTGGCCTATTTTGTGTTCTATTGTGCAGCTCTGTTTCATATCTACATGGGAGACATACCAAAGGAGCTTGCAGAGAAGAGACTGAAAGCCGTGCGCATGCACCTCTCACAGAAGCTGGGGGACGTGCAACGAAAAATTGGAGGTCATGATGTATAAATTTATTTTGTCACTTACCTATGCCGAAGCCGTCAGGCGTCCCTGCCCAGAAACGTTCGTTTCGTACCAGCATCCACCGCAGTCGACACCATTTCGTCCTGCCTGGCCACCACCGCAACGTTTCCGTCCATGGCGGACACCGGACAACCTACCCATTTGTTATGTCTGCGGCATTCCTGGCCATGTGATGCGTCCCTGCCGCCGCCAAGTGTTGTCCCCTGCTGCCAATACTGACCCTCGAGGTTACGCCTACGCCCCTCCCCAGCCTTTTCACCGCACTTCGCCTTCTGAGACCACTGCTTCCTCCGATCTCAGGCCGTCTATTCGCCGCCGTGCTCCATCTCCGCGTCGTCGCTCGGTTTCCCCGATGCGCCGTCGTCCCTCGTCCCCTTCGGAAAACTAGTGCCCGCAGTTCCGGAGGCAAGAACTGCTTGCTCGTCACCAAGCTCAAGACCTCGACTTTCTCCGACAAATTTGATCGCGGTTTCTGTGGAGGGCACCGATGCTTTCGCGCTTGTTGACACCAGTGCTGCTGTATCTGTACTAAGTGAGAAATTGTGCCGCCAGTTACGAAAAGTGATGACTCCGCTATATGGTTTTATGCTTCGCGCCGCTAATTCGCAACTTATTGCGCCTTTGGGGGCATGTACAGCCCGAGTTACTATTCAGGACGTTCTGTATATTGTTGAATTCATCGTCTTCCCATGGCCGTCTCACGATGTCATCTTAGGCTGGGACTTTCTCTCCCAACATGACGTTGTCATCGACTGCGCTTGTTCCGAAGTCGCCCTTCTTCCCTTCGGCGACGACTCTGTGAACGCTTCCACTAACTTGTGCTCCAAGCTGACTGTGGCTGATGACGTCATGATCCCGCCGTGCTCTGCTGTGCTCGCCTCTGTTCATTGCGACTCTGGATCCAACGGCCCTGTCATCTTCATCCCGTCCGACTCCTCTGCTTCTCGCCACTGTCTACCCCTGCCATTCGCCGTGCTTGCCGTCTCAGCCGGCTGCAGCGCCTTGCCCCTGACGAATCCATTCCTGTGCCCCTCCACTCTTCTTCGTGGTGAATGCTTGGGATGTGTCCAGCCTTTCGCTTCCGTCGTCGCCTGGGACCCTTCAGAGGACGACTCCTGCCGCCTGCAAGTGTCTTCACTTACTTCCTCCTCACCGTCTCCTGATCCCGTTCCCGAGGCCGTCTTTGTGGGCTCAATCGACACAAATCTTTCGCCACCGGAGAAGACCCAGCTTGCGGCCCTGCTAGATAAGTTTCGGTCATCGTTTGACTTCTCTCACCACCGTTTTGGTCGCACTTCAGCTGTTACCCATCGGATCGACACTGGCGCCCATTCGCCGTTGCGCCAACGCCCATATCGCGTCTCGGCCACCGAACGCCAGGTTATCGACACCCAGGTCAATGATATGCTGCAGCGTGGCGTCATACAACCATCACACAGTCCTTGGGCTTCCCCCGTCGTCCTTGTCACCAAGAAAGACGGCTCTATCCGCTTTTGCGTTGACTACTGGCGCCTCAACAAAATCACCCGAAAAGACGTCTCTCCGCTACCCCGCACCTCCACCAAGATGTAACGGCCTTTATTGACAGTTGTGAAGGCCGGTTAGAGCGGGCAAGGACAGGTCCGGTCCCGGAACAGTTCACGCTCTCGTCTCGCGCCGCGCGTCGGCTCTGCTGCTTCAGCTGCCGATCGTCGTCTTCTCATCTCGCGCCTCGCCTCGGTTCTGCTGCTCTGACTGCTGATCATCTTCCTCTTTACAGGTTTCTATTTTATAATAAAGCTTTCGTTTGCCCTAAATCTGGTTGTCAGTATATATATCGTAGGGCATTACAGACCCTTTTGGCCAGCTTAATTGGAAAATATTATTAGTAGCAGGCGCTGCCTTTTTGCAACAGCTTGCGATGCACTAATCGAAGAAGCTATGTTATCATGCGCAATGTGCAGCACACATTTCTGAGTGATGAAAAAACTTATCTATGGTGCGCCATTAGGACTGGCGTCCCTCATTAGGCCTAACACTATCCCGATACCTGCAAGCAGGATCTGTGCCAACAGGCCGACGCCATTAGAACCAACAGGTCTGACACCGACAGGTCCATCACCATCAGGTCCATCAACATCAGGTCCATCCCAACAGGCCCGACAGGCCATCACCAACAGGCCCGACAGGCCATCACCAACAGGCCCGACAGGCCCATCACCAACAGGCCCAACAAGCCCAAATTACGGGTTCCTTCAGCCTTCAGACCGATAGGCTGAAGGAATTTTTGACTGGGATTTCACAATGTTCTGTAAGGTAGTCAGCACACACCTTCATACAACGATCCCATTTTGAGGTAGAGGGTGAAGTTCACCAGGAGGAGCGGAGGGGAGGTGTTTTATGGCGTTTACAATGCGTGAAAAAGGCCACATATCGTTCTTCCATGGAATGCTATTTCGGCCAGCAAACACACTCTCGAGCTCGATGGAGCGTGCAAGCCGGTTCTATATATCCGGAGCCGCGCTCGTCGGGCATGACACGCAAACTGGAGGAGCAGATAGCCGTTGAAACAATGAGCAGGTATTGTGTAGACATACAAAAACGGCCTGTAAAAACGTCAGGTAAATCGGGAACAGGGGCTGAGATGTAATGGTTGATATTGTCACTGTCACACTCGGTTGAGAGAACAGCATTCGCGAAAGACAGTCTGCATCTGCATGTCGCCACCCGCTTTTGTGTACGACATTAAAGTCATACTTCTGTAGAATGGGGGGGAGCTCAGTACGTGAGGCTACCGCATGGATCTCAAAGATTGGAGAGTTAGGAGGGGGAGTGAAGATTAGTCATAATGGTGAATGAGCAGCCATACAGGTATCATGTTAACCTCTGCATGAAGAAGATCACAGCGAGATGTTCTTTTGTTCTTTTTCAATAACAGTGTAGTTGCGCTCTGGCTTGCTGAGGGAGCGGCTCGCGTATGCATTAACGTGCTGCGATCATCTTATTCAACTAGAGCAGTGTCGATTGCCATCACTACTAGCAACTGTATGAACCTCTGTTAGTACGGCGGCTCGAAATACTGGAGGGCGGGATGTGAGCTCAAGAAGAACTTCAGCTGATGGAAACAGTTACCAAAGCATTTAGTGAGTTATTCCACAAGGAGTGTCCAGGATGTCAACATGTCTTTATGATTTTTGTACCATGTAAGGACCGTGCCCTTGAGCGAAAAACCACGTTCATTAGCTGTCGTTTGTATCTCACTCGTTGGTAATGCGTGAGGCACTCGTCCACGTCATCACCAGCTGCGTCCACGAAGGTGCGGGGCCCACGGCAATTCGGCCAGAAGCCGCTGAGTGCATGCCTGGGGGTGGCTTCTACAATTAGAGATCTCCGGCACGGGAGGTGGTTGACCGGCAAGACGTTGACTACGGTGAGGCTCAGGCGGATGATCAGTTCTTGGTTCGGGCGCACCCAGGACCTCCACCAAGTATTTACGGGCGCAAAACCTTTACTCAAGGTCGGTTGACGCCAAGCGTTTCGAGACAGCTCGCGATAGCGTTGTAAGGAGCCAGCGCCACACGACGGCTACAGAAGACGCACGGGGTGGCGGACGAGGAAGAGAAAAAGGAAAGTGATAAGTGGCAGAGAGTGCGTGCGGGGAGAGGAGAGCAAGAGGGCGGTCGGCGATGGACGTGGACGAGTTCTGCTGGCTCCTCGAGTTCCCAGGCTTGGGCCTCAGCCGCAGACGTCCGGGTGACCAGACCCGGACAGCCGTCGTCGGGAGCCTCAGCCATCAGATCCAGGCGCCTCTCTGCCCACCCAGCCGACAGCTTCTCGACACGGGCCGCCTCTGGCGCCTGCGTGGCACACCCGGGCTACCTGACCTGGGGGCCGTGCCCGGAGCACACAGACGCTATTTTCTACGGCAGCATTGAGGCCGCCGTGGAGAACGCCGCCAACCGGGTGTCAGCGAGGGGAACCCGACACGTGCCTAGACAGCCCCGACGCCCAGCCACTCTTCCTCGCTCCACGCACCAGGCTCATCACTGGGACGCAAAGGAATTTAACTGTGACTTTCCTTTTTTACTCTTCTCTGTACTTTTCGCGAGGGCTTTGTTCAGTTTTCCCGTTTGTTTTTCATCTTGTTGTTTCTTCCTCGTGTCTCTTTCCTCTTTTTGTTTCAACACCGAAATTAGAGTTCCCTTTCCTACAAATACCGCCTCGTTTATTTCTTATACCTTTAGTGTATGCGTCTTAACGCATAAATTCAACCTGCAGTCTTTCCCCTCACAAGCGTCCAGCGAAACCAACGTCTACCTCTTTTTCACTTCTACTAGCTCACTTCTACTAGCTATATAGGCAAAAGATACAGCGCACGCGTAGCTATCAACTCGTGTGGCGCTGACTTGGTTGCACTCACGGAAACATGGTTAAATTATCGTGTAAGCGACAGCAAAATTTGTGTTCACATGAAACCTTTCAATATTTATCGTTTTGACCTGGATGGAAGGCAAGGGGGTGGAACTTTGCTCGCTGTTTCTACCAGTCTAAGATCATTCCTTAATATTACACCCAATATTGAATCTGTCTGGTGTGGTGTCATGTTGAACATTAAAACACATATCTTTGGCATATGTTATCATCCACCTAACGCAGAGATCTAATTCATTAATTAACTGCATGAAGCTATTAACGCCATTCTATTGCAGCATCCATCATCCCCAGGAACCCTTCTAGGCGACTTCAATTATCCTACAATAATCTAGGCATCAGCACCACCATGTCGCACACTTTACTCTTCGCATTGTCAAGCGTTCATTGATACATAGACTCTTTTCAATGTTACTCAAGTCGTAAACGGTCCCACGTGTATAGTCGGCAGTTCTGCAAATCTTCTTGACCTAATTCTTACTACTAACTCGGATATGATAGGCACAGTAAATATTTTGCCTGGACTTAGAGATCATTCTTTACTTCATTGTAATCTTAGCTTTACTACATCGGCTGCCAAGAAAAAAGGAAAGTTTATATTTCATTACTACAAGGCAAACTTTGAAAAGACAAATAGTGAGGTTTCGCTTTTTCTGGGTGACTATATTGAAGGCTTCGAACATCGTTCTGTTCATGAAAACTGGGACCTATTCACATACCTTGTTTGGAATCTTACACAGGCGTATATTCCGAAGAAAAAAATACCCCCAAATTCACAAGCACCATGGTATAACACATACTTAAACAGGCTTTCTAACAAGAAAAAGCACTTATTTCGCAATGCAAAATTGCGTCAAACGGAGCAATGTTGGCATGCGTACACTATCGCGTCAAACGATTACACTGAAGCTGTCTTTGCTGCAAAATCAAATTTTCCGAAGGACACCCAGCCATCTATGCTCAAAAATAGCCCTCGAAAATTTTAGAACATTGTAACTAACACTCAAGACCACAAAGAGATCTCTTTGGTTGATGGGAACGGTTTAGCTGTGCCTAGTCAAAAGTGCGCGTCCATTTTAAACGATGTGTTTACTCGGAACTTTTCTTCCAGAACTAATACTCTATTGCCATTTTATCCGCCCTCTGATTTCGTATATATGCAACCAATAGTAATAGATACAGCCGGCATTATAAATGTTATTGACGCTCTGAAACACTCATCTGGTGTTGACACCATATACGTCTGGTGTTGACAGCATATACGCAAGATTCCTCAAAGAAACTAAGTTGTATTCTTCTGTAATTTTGTCAAAAATATTTCAACAGTCATTAAACGCAGGCGTTCCTCCAGAGCACTGGAAACAGGCGAAGGTGATTCCACTTCATAAATCTGGTGATAAACAATCACCCCTTAATTATCGCCCCATTTCTCTTACTAGCATACCATGTAAAATTCTCGAACACGTCATCTACTCACAACCGGCTAGTTTTCTTGACTCGAAATTTTTCTTTAATTCAGCAAAGCATGGTTTCAGGAAATCATACTCTTGCGAGACGCAGTTATTATGTTTCATAAATTCCATGCTGACCTTTATTGACAATCGCTCGTTGGCTGAATGTGTCTTCTTAGATTTTTCAAAAGCGTTTGATAAAGTTAACCATTGCCTTCTACTACTTAAACTTAAGTGCCTAAATATTGACGCAAATCTCCCGCGCTGGATAGAATTTTTTTTTTAAGAAACGATTACAGTTCGTGTTAGCTAACAATAAGAGTTCACCATTAACTCATGTCGCTTCAGGTGTGCCACAGGGTTCCGGTTTGGGCCCCCTTCGTTTCTTAGTATAGGTTAACGACCTCCCTACATGTGTCCCTTCCCCTATTCATTTGTTCGCAGATGACTGCGTCATTTATCACGAAATAACTGGCCCTACCGATGTTTCTGTCTTACATACTGACCTTAATAACATAGCTGAAGGTGTGACACGTCGGCTATGGATTTAAATGTTAAAAAATTTAATATCATGCGAGTGTCAAGCAGTAATATCGTCCCTGCTTGTTATGTATTAAATAACATACCTTTGGGTCCCGTTACTTCTTATAAATACTTGGGTGTGCATATAAATAATAATCTTAGCTGGCAGCAACATGTTAATTACATTATTAACAATAGTTATCGCATGCTTGGATACTTGCGCCACTACTTTTCTAAGGCTGCTGTTTCTTCTAAACTAATTATATACAAGAGACTAGTTCGTTCTAAATTAGAATATGCGTCTGCAATTTGGGACCCTGGTTTGGGGCACCTGACATCCTCACTAGAGATGATTGAGAATAATTCAGCACGTTTTATTCTTTCCAATTATAACCGCACAAACAGCATTATTTCTACGAAACTAACCCTGTCACTGGCATCTCTTGAGATACGGAGGAAAGTGTCGTGTCTTTGCCTTTTTCAAAAAATTTAACATCATAGTCACCTGAAGCATGCATTCATTGCTCAGCCATCTTATCGCTCGTCACGCATCGACCACCCTTGTAAAGTAAACGTCCTCACTTGCAAGACCAACGCCCTTTATCATTCGTTTCTTCCTCCTACATCGGCAGAGTGGAATCGCCTTCCGTCTGACGTCGCGTTAATAAAGGACCATGGCTTATTTCGTGCAACACTTTCAAGGTACCTTAAAGCTGATTCTTGACATCTTTCCTAGCATCCAGTTATCTTGTGTCATGTTCCTTGATTTCTATGTGTGTACCTGTTCCGTTTACGGTTGTTCCATCTGCTGTGCTACTGTATACTTTTGCCGTTTATTCCCGAGCTCAGTTAATATTCCTAACATGCATTTTTTTTCTTTATTTATGTGCTTCCATATTTGCGGTTCTGTATTAGCCTTTTCGTTTTGGTTTAGGTTTTATTGTGCTCTGTTTATTCTCGCTATATAATGTATGTACCACTCCCCTCCGTAATGCTTTTGGACTTGAGGGTAATAAAATGAAATGAAATGAAATGTTCGGTCGTCCGTGGCAGTATGTTTAAATATCAGAACATACGCAATGCTTTTCTTCTTGTGGAGTTTACCTCTCACACAGATCTAGGAGAAAGGAAAGCGCCCTGTGACGAGTGTCTTACGTCGTTACAGTTTGGATATGCCCGTTTAACGTTGTGCAGCACCTGAAGAACTGCGGTTTGTTGGCATAAAAGTTGTCACCCCTTCATTAATACAAGTCTTCTTCCTGGCCCATTGAATGATGAGGCCCGCTACTATTTACATACCTGCTCTGTATCAAACTTATATATTGATACTGAGCAGCGACGTCATAAATGTCAAGCGCTGTATGTATATATATATATATATATATATATATATATATATATACATATATACACACGACGAGTGCCCCGCCGCGGTGGCACAGTGGTTACGGCGCTCGGCTGCTGACCCGAAAGACGCGGTTCGATCCCGGCCGCGGCGGCCGAATTTCGATGGAGGCGAAATTCTCGAGGCCCGTGTGCTGTGCCATGTCGGTGCACGTGAAAGAACCCCAGGTGGTCGAAATTTCCGGAGCCCTTCACTACGGCGTCCCTCATAACCTGAGTCGCTTCAGGACGTTAAACCCCAATAAACCAAACCAAACCATATACGACGAGTGTCTTACGTCGGAACAGTTTGGATATGGCGATTTAACGTTGTGCAGCACCTGAAGAACTGAGGTTTGTTGGCATAAAAGTTGTCACCCCTTCAATAATAGAAGCCGTCCTGGCCCATTAAATTATAAGATCTGCTACTATTTCCACACCTGCTCTGTGTCAAACCTATATTTATATTGAGCAGCGACATCATAAATGTCAAGCGTTTATATATATATATATATATATATATATATATATATAGCAGGAGAAAAGCAGAAGGAAAAAAACAACCACATGCCACCGGTGGGATCCGAGCCCACGACCTCCGAATTACGCGTCCGGTGCTCTACCGATGAGTACGGCGACGGCTGTCAAATCATCTGCTTTCGGAAATATTTGTTTTTCGGAAATATATATATATATATATATATATATATTGCATTCAGTATTCCCATCGTCAGGGCCCTGACGAAGGGAATACCGTTTCCGAAACTGTTAGCAAAATAAACGTTAAAAGAACAGTCGCGTTTGCCGTAATACTGTACCTAAACTATATTATATATATATATATATATATATATATATATATATGATGACGTTCGATGACGTTCTACGTCACACCTGCGGTAACTCAGGACGTTCTACGTCCGCCGCTTATGAACGTGGGTGGCGCTGATGAACACTCTCAAAGTTAGGTGACTTGTAAACATAAATACCCCCGAAAGCAGAAGATTTGACAGCCGTCGCCGTAGCTCAGAGGTAGAGCACCGGACGCGTAATTCGGAGGTCGTGGGTTCGGATCCCACCGGCGGCAGTGGTTGTTTTTTCTTCTGCTTTTCTAATCAATTCGCTTTAAGCGATAACGTATTCAGTGATATTCTGAATTGACCAACACCACAAAATAATAATAATAAAAAAAAAATCCCCTATGCCCCTTGGTTTCTGTGGCTGTTGGCTTCTTTCATATTTATAACGAGCCCCTCATTCCCTTCCCTTGTTTGCTTAATTGCTTAGCGAGGGCCTCGGTTCTGGCAGCCTTGACGCCATAGGAAGCATAAGAGAGTTCTTACGCAGCTTCCACCCTCTCCGTTCGATGACGTTCTACGTCACACCTGCGGTAACTCAGGACGTTCTACGTCCGCCGCTTATGAACGTGGGTGGCGCTGATGAACACTCTCAAAGTTAGGTGACTTGTAAACATAAATACCCCCGAAAGCAGAAGATTTGACAGCCGTCGCCGTAGCTCAGAGGTAGAGCACCGGACGCGTAATTCGGAGGTCGTGGGTTCGGATCCCACCGGCGGCAGTGGTTGTTTTTTCTTCTGCTTTTCTAATCAATTCGCTTTAAGCGATAACGTATTCAGTGATATTCTGAATTGACCAACACCACAAAATAATAATAATAAAAAAAAATCCCCTATGCCCCTTGGTTTCTGTGGCTGTTGGCTTCTTTCATATTTATAACGAGCCCCTCATTCCCTTCCCTTGTTTGCTTAATTGCTTAGCGAGGGCCTCGGTTCTGGCAGCCTTGACGCCATAGGAAGCATAAGAGGGTTCTTACGCAGCTTCCACCCTCTCCGTTCGATGACGTTCTACGTCACACCTGCGGTAACTCAGGACGTTCTACGTCCGCCGCTTATGAACGTGGGTGGCGCTGATGAACACTCTCAAAGTTAGGTGACTTGTAAACATAAATACCCCCGAAAGCAGAAGATTTGACAGCCGTCGCCGTAGCTCAGAGGTAGAGCACCGGACGCGTAATTCGGAGGTCGTGGGTTCGGATCCCACCGGCGGCAGTGGTTGTTTTTTCTTCTGCTTTTCTAATCAATTCGCTTTAAGCGATAACGTATTCAGTGATATTCTGAATTGACCAACACCACAAAATAATAATAATAAAAAAAAAATCCCCTATGCCCCTTGGTTTCTGTGGCTGTTGGCTTCTTTCATATTTATAACGAGCCCCTCATTCCCTTCCTTTGTTTGCTTAATTGCTTAGCGAGGGCCTCGGTTCTGGCAGCCTTGACGCCATAGGAAGCATAAGAGGGTTCTTACGCAGCTTCCACCCTCTCCGTTCGATGACGTTCTACGTCACACCTGCGGTAACTCAGGACGTTCTACGTCCGCCGCTTATGAACGTGGGTGGCGCTGATGAACACTCTCAAAGTTAGGTGACTTGTAAACATAAATACCCCCGAAAGCAGAAGATTTGACAGCCGTCGCCGTAGCTCAGAGGTAGAGCACCGGACGCGTAATTCGGAGGTCGTGGGTTCGGATCCCACCGGCGGCAGTGGTTGTTTTTTCTTCTGCTTTTCTAATCAATTCGCTTTAAGCGATAACGTATTCAGTGATATTCTGAATTGACCAACACCACAAAATAATAATAATAAAAAAAAATCCCCTATGCCCCTTGGTTTCTGTGGCTGTTGGCTTCTTTCATATTTATAACGAGCCCCTCATTCCCTTCCCTTGTTTGCTTAATTGCTTAGCGAGGGCCTCGGTTCTGGCAGCCTTGACGCCATAGGAAGCATAAGAGGGTTCTTACGCAGCTTCCACCCTCTCCGTTCGATGACGTTCTACGTCACACCTGCGGTAACTCAGGACGTTCTACGTCCGCCGCTTATGAACGTGGGTGGCGCTGATGAACACTCTCAAAGTTAGGTGACTTGTAAACATAAATACCCCCGAAAGCAGATTTGACAGCCGTCGCCGTAGCTCAGAGGTAGAGCACCGGACGCGTAATTCGGAGGTCGTGGGTTCGGATCCCACCGGCGGCAGTGGTTGTTTTTTCTTCTGCTTTTCTAATCAATTCGCTTTAAGCGATAACGTATTCAGTGATATTCTGAATTGACCAACACCACAAAATAATAATAATAATAAAAAAAAAATCCCCTATGCCCCTTGGTTTCTGTGGCTGTTGGCTTCTTTCATATTTATAACGAGCCCCTCATTCCCTTCCCTTGTTTGCTTAATTGCTTAGCGAGGGCCTCGGTTCTGGCAGCCTTGACGCCATAGGAAGCATAAGAGGGTTCTTACGCAGCTTCCACCCTCTCCGTTCGATGACGTTCTACGTCACACCTGCGGTAACTCAGGACGTTCTACGTCCGCCGCTTATGAACGTGGGTGGCGCTGATGAACACTCTCAAAGTTAGGTGACTTGTAAACATAAATACCCCCGAAAGCAGAAGATTTGACAGCCGTCGCCGTAGCTCAGAGGTAGAGCACCGGACGCGTAATTCGGAGGTCGTGGGTTCGGATCCCACCGGCGGCAGTGGTTGTTTTTTCTTCTGCTTTTCTAATCAATTCGCTTTAAGCGATAACGTATTCAGTGATATTCTGAATTGACCAACACCACAAAATAATAATAATAAAAAAAAAAATCCCCTATGCCCCTTGGTTTCTGTGGCTGTTGGCTTCTTTCATATTTATAACGAGCCCCTCATTCCCTTCCCTTGTTTGCTTAATTGCTTAGCGAGGGCCTCGGTTCTGGCAGCCTTGACGCCATAGGAAGCATAAGAGGGTTCTTACGCAGCTTCCACCCTCTCCGTTCGATGACGTTCTACGTCACACCTGCGGTAACTCAGGACGTTCTACGTCCGCCGCTTATGAACGTGGGTGGCGCTGATGAACACTCTCAAAGTTAGGTGACTTGTAAACATAAATACCCCCGAAAGCAGAAGAATTGACAGCCGTCGCCGTAGCTCAGAGGTAGAGCACCGGACGCGTAATTCGGAGGTCGTGGGTTCGGATCCCACCGGCGGCAGTGGTTGTTTTTCTTCTGCTTTTCTAATCAATTCGCTTTAAGCGATAACGTATTCAGTGATATTCTGAATTGACCAACACCACAAAATAATAATAATAATAAAAAAAATCCCCTATGCCCCTTGGTTTCTGTGGCTGTTGGCTTCTTTCATATTTATAACGAGCCCCTCATTCCCTTCCCTTGTTTGCTTAATTGCTTAGCGAGGGCCTCGGTTCTGGCAGCCTTGACGCCATAGGAAGCATAAGAGGGTTCTTACGCAGCTTCCACCCTCTCCGTTCGATGACGTTCTACGTCACACCTGCGGTAACTCAGGACGTTCTACGTCCGCCGCTTATGAACGTGGGTGGCGCTGATGAACACTCTCAAAGTTAGGTGACTTGTAAACATAAATACCCCCGAAAGCAGAAGATTTGACAGCCGTCGCCGTAGCTCAGAGGTAGAGCACCGGACGCGTAATTCGGAGGTCGTGGGTTCGGATCCCACCGGCGGCAGTGGTTGTTTTTTCTTCTGCTTTTCTAATCAATTCGCTTTAAGCGATAACGTATTCAGTGATATTCTGAATTGACCAACACCACAAAATAATAATAATAAAAAAAAAAAAAATCCCCTATGCCCCTTGGTTTCTGTGGCTGTTGGCTTCTTTCATATATATATATATATATATATATATATATATATATATATATGCGCGTGTTCAGATGATGGGCAAATGTGTCCACACAAAGGAATGTACCTTAGTTTTGCAAGAAGCTTCGTAGTTTTCTCGGAAAAAAAATCGCATGTCACAAGAGGTGCAGAATGTCGTTTTTGGCACTTCACAAAGTTGCAAGTTTGAAGCCTCATTCCATGCACAAAAAATTTTTTCCGCGCATCAGCATTTTTTTAGAACTTCTTTATAACATGTACAATCCGAGAAAATACAAAATGTTTTCTTGCTATTTCAACCTTCTGAGTAAAAAAATGACAAACTTCGCTTCTGGACCTATGCGGTGCAAAAAAGGCACTTTTCAGGGCAGCCTTAGGGCAAGATGCCTAAAGATCTTCCCACTGAATATTTTTCTCAGTATTTTTCAACTGTTTTTACTCACTTCAGGCAAGTTCTGTTGCTCTAGACTTGACAGATAGTTTCCAGTATGGTCTCAAAATTGGCCGAGGTTCAAAAACGCCAAAAAAGTGACAACTTTGACTTGGGTTTAAAAAACAACATCACCATCGAATTTTGTTAAAATTTGCCTGAATAATCCTCAATACATGATAACTTTAAGGCAGTAGAAAAGTGTTGCATTATATTGTTTTAAAATACAAAAATAAACACAAACCTGAGTTCAAGTTTTTGTTAACTAGAATTGCTTATTACTGCCTCTTATAAATAGTAGCTGTCAGAAATTTGATTTAGCACTCATTGAACGTGGTTACATTTTATTTACCCCAATATCCGAACCATTCTCAATGCTTATAGAGCTTCTATTCCCTTGTTAGCGTCGCTCTTAATGCGTGAAAATGGGAATAATTAGCTATTTTGCCTGATGTCATAAGAATTGGCTGGTGGCGGTCAAACGTTGTTTGTATTCTCTAATTTATTCGTCGTACGGTCTATTGGTATATATAATCGATTCTTTAAAGATATTAGATCATTTCTCGTTTCTTAGAAAAATTTATATATATAAAAGTTAATATTAATGCGTTTCTCAAGTCGGCGTTTTCGAACCTGCGTCTATTTACCTCTGTGTTCAATGGTTCTACAAGGCACTGTCAGGAGACAACACGTCGTCTCCTGAGGGGAACGATTTTCCTGCAAGATTTTTAATCATGGGGAGTTTTAATCGGGAGGCAATTTAAAAATGGGATGCCGCTTCATGTGCACATTGCAATTCAGAAAATCGTAACAAGAAATGAACGGCGGCAGTTGATTTCGGTTTTGCGCACAGTATATGGTCCAGCACGAAGCACTAGCCAGATCACAGTCTCTTCCATTCAGAAGCAGCGGTGGAGGCCACGTAGGATGCACTGCCTTAAGTTGACTGAGCGTACTTCCACATGTGGAGCATCTGAACTCCAGGCACTTTCTTTGCCAGTTTCCATTGTTCCTTCTTCACTTCGCGAAAGTCTGCAAGCTCCCTCTGTGGCAGCTCCAGAATGGTGATGTTCTTTAGTGTTTCTTGAATTGCGTCTACGAAGCCTCCGGCTCTGTGTATGGCCTCACTTACAGGCTTCTGCAAGTTGTGGTTTGATGCTCAATGTTTCACTAGCCCACCAACGCCGTCGCAAGCATTTTTGCAGTGTCCAGAGGCCGAAAACATCAATATTATCCGTTGACATTCACTGCGTTGCAGCTCATGAAACGTATTTATTCCTGAAGTGAGCGGGAGCCCCGTCGCTCAAATATATTATCTTGTTTAGATTGGCGTAGATTGGCGCGTTTTCTTCGAGATGTGCTTTGATTTTCGACAGAGCCAAGCATGCATGAGCGGAATCATGAGACATATCGTCGAAATTAACGGCGTAGTTACCAGTCGATTTTCTTGACATGACAACGCAGGTAAACACGGTTACCTGCTTTTTCTGCCAATGGTACGCTTGTACTCAGTCTGGAAGCACAACTGTTCATTTTTTGGCGAAATCAAAATGTAAAACAATTGCACCTCTCTTGCAGCTGTGTGTTTTTTCGTGTATTGCTCTTGCTTGCACAGATATAATATAGTTGTAGGAATGCATTTCGTGGCCACTCTTAGAAGTTCTCTAATAAACGATGAAGCGGTCAGAGTTTTTTTTAACTAGCTCACCGTATTCCCATGTAGCAATCAACACCTCATCCTCGCTGCTCTTTTCAAAATTTTCGAAAGTGAAAATGCCATCATGTGGATAGTGGCACAATTCCTGAGGAAACATGACGCAGCATCACACCATCGAGCATCACAACCCAACTTGCGGAAGCCTGTAAGTGAGGCCATACACACAGCCAGAGGCTTCGTAGACGCAATTCAAGAAACACTAAAGAACATCACCATTCTGGAGCTGCCACAGAGGGAGCTTGCAGACTTTTGCGAAGTGAAGAAGGAACAATGGAAACTGGCAAAGAAAGTGCCGGGAGTTCAGACGCTCCACCTGTGGAAGTACGCACAGTCAACTTAAGGCAGTGCATCTTACGTGGCCTCCACCGTTGCTTCTGAATGGAAGGGACTGTGATCTGGCTAGTGCTTCGTGCTGGACAATATACTGTGCGCAAAACCGAAATCAACTGCCGCCGTTCATTTCTTGTTACGATTTTGAATTGCAATGTGCACATGAAGCGGCATCCCATTTTTAAATTGCCTCCCGATTAAAACTCCCCATGATAAAAAACCTTGCAGATAAATCGTTCCCCTCAGGAGACGACGTTTTGTCTCCTGACAGTGCCTTGTAGAACCATTGAACACAGAGGTAAATAGACGCAGGTTCGAAAACGCCGACTTGAGAAACGCACTAATATTAACTTTTATATTTAAAAATTTTTCTAAGAACCGAGAAATGATTTAATATCTTTAAAGAATCGATTATATATACCAATAGACCGTACGACGAATAAATTAGAGAATACAAACAACGTTTGATCGCCACCAGCCAATTCTTATGACATCAGGCAAAATAGCTTATTCCCATTTTCACGCATTAAGAGCGCCGCTAACAAGCGAATAGAAGCTCTATAAGCATTGAGAATGGTTCGGATATTGGGGTAAATAAAATGTAACCTCGTTCAATGAGTGCTAAATCAAATTTCTGACAGCTACTATTTATAAGAGGCAGTAATAAGCAATTCTATATAGCAAAAACATGAACTCAGTTTTGTGTTTATTTTTGTATTTTAAAACAATTTAATGCAACACTTTTCTAGTGCCTTAAAGTTGTCATGTATTGAGGATTATTCAGGCAAATTTTAACAAAATTCGATGATGATTTTTTTTTTTACACCCAAGTCAAAGTTGTCACTTTTTTTGGCGCTTTTGAACTTCGGCCAATTTTGAGACCGTACTGGAAACTATCTGTCAAGTCTAGAGCAACAGAACTTGCCTGAGGTGAGTAAAAACAGCTGAAAAATGCTGAGAAAAATATTCAGTGGGGATATCTTTAGGAATCTTGCCCTAAGGCTGCCCTGAAAAGTGCCTTTTTTGCACCGCATAGCTCCAGAAGCGAAGTTTGCAATTTTTTTACTCGGAAGGTTGAAATAGCAAGAAAACATTTTTTTATTTTCTCGGATTGTACAAGTTGTAAAGAAGTTCTGAAAAAATGCTGATGCGCGGAAAAAAATTTTTGTGCATGGAATGAGGCTTCAAACTTGCAACATTGCGAAGTGCCAAAAACGACATTCTCCACCTCTTGTGACGTGCGATTTTTTTCCGAGAAAACTACGAAGCTTCTTGCAAAACTAAGGTTCATTCCTTTGTGTGGTCACATTCGCCCATCATATATAAAAATTTCATTGAAAACAAAAAATGGTCATGGGACCTCGATTACCGTTCTTATCTGAACACGCCCATATATATATATATATATATATATATATATATATATATATATATATATATATATATATATATATATATGTGTAAGGAAAGAGTTGAAGTACACTTCTTAGAGAAACATTTATTTACCGACGGTTTCGGACGGTGGACCGTCCTTCATCAGGGTAAGGTTGTTTGTGAACAAAAACGATCCACTTGCTCACGGCACCGCACACAGATGGAAAAAAAACACGAAAAGCAAGACAGTGGCGGACAAGGGTGTTCCTGCCGATTAAGGGGAAAATGAGGGCTGCAAAGCGAGCACACAAAAAAGAAAAGAATGAATTCAAGAACGGGGAAAAGAGGGGGTGGGGGAAGGGAAGGAGGCAAAAGGTTGTAGCGGAAGTGGAGAGGGGTGAGCTGTCTGCCAGGAAAACAGTTGAGAAGAAATATTGTGGGCGGAGGCTTCCTTCGGCGGGAGCGGGACGTTCGAACACTCGGGAAGAAAACATTATCGCGCCCGTTGCATCACAGTGCCAACCGCCCGACAGAAGTGTGGTTACTGACTGTTCGAATGTGAGTTACGGCGGCGGCGCGATCACATCGACGGAGAGTTAACGGGCCAGACGCCGGACGGAAACCTGATCCCGTGGCTAGGCCCCGCGGAGACCCAGCGCCAGCCCCCGGCCGCTACTCGTCAGCCGCGCGCCCCCTCGCAAAGACACTGCGCCGCCGAGGAGGTGCCCTTTCCAAGGAGCGATGTGGGGGGCAGAGCAACGAAAAAACGAGAGAAAGAGAGGGCGTACGCAGAGCAGGAAAGAATAAAAAGAAGAAAAAAAGAAGAAAACAAACGAAGAAAAGAGAAAGAAAAAAAGAAAAAAAAAGGAAAGAAAAGGAGGCATGAGAACTTGCAAAAAAGTGAAAAAGGGGGGGGGGGGTGGCTTCCTAAGTACCTCCCTCATCTACCTCACCTTTTTGAAAAACACGAGGTAGCCCAAATTCACTTACGGCCCCTTGTTAGTGCTCGACTAAGCAAGGCTAAGCAAATCTGGAATAACAAATGCCAAAAATTCTCGCGAGATAACATCCAGCTTGAGGAAAAAAGAGAGAGCGCCGTGGCATCGCAAGAAAGAGAGGACAAATTACAACCTATATGCACCCGCATGCCTGCAAGCGACCATTCAACCCCATTTAATCAAACATTGGAGGGTTCATGTACAGGAGAACATTATTAATCTCTCAAACGCACCACTTAGCAAAGAGGAAAAATCGGTACTGTCACGTGGCCTGAAATTCTGTCCAAATACTGGCCGATATGACGAATACAAATTACTAAAGGATCGCGACAATTTTTCTCGAAATCTGAGACTCCAGGAGTACTTTTCTGATAAGCCGAACCAAAATTGTAACTCATTCCCTCCCTCTCAGGAACAGTGGACACCGAGATCCGGTAGGGATAAACATCTGGACATGTATTTAAAAGCGATTCAACGAGACATCATTCAGGCCTTCGAGGCACACAAACCGGGACCACCGAATCTTTTCAGGGAAGAGCGTGACGCCTTGGAATCACTCAGCAAGCGAACGGACATTGTTATTAAACCCGCTGACTAAGGAGGCGGCATAGTAATTTTAGATAAAGAAAAGTATATCCAGGAGGGATGCCGCCAACTCAATAACTCCAATTTCTATCGCTTGCTTTCATCAGACCCCACCACTGAGCACAGCAAAATTATAGAAAAAACCTTGAAACAACTCACCGATGAAGGTGAATTACCGCCACGAGTAAGTAATGCGCTGACGCCATTAAATGCGTCTCCAGGGCGCTTTTACATGCTCCCAAAAATACATAAAAAAAATCATCCGGGTCCACCGATCGTTTCCGGCATTGGCACACTCACGGAACCGATGTCCAGCTACATTGATTCTCTGATCAGGCATATCCCTCCTAAACACACATCTTACAATGACACTACTCATTTTCTAAAAGAATTAAGTCAATTTAGTGCTCCATAAGGAGCTCTTCTGGTAACCCTGGACGTGGTACCCTGTACACTAATATACCGCATGATGACGGCATCCGGGCTCTGATCACATCGTATGAGAAATACAAAAGCCTGGATTCTCCCAGCAAAAGTACCCTCGCAGAACTGACTAATCTGGTTCTCAAACTCAACTCCTTCGAATTCAACAACTCTTTCTACCTACAAATGAGTGGCACCGCTATGGGCACAAAGATGGCGCCAAACTATGCCAACATACTCATGAACAGCATTGAATCGGACTTTCTTCGGTCATATCCAACAAAACCGGCATTCTACAGACGCTTCCTAGACGATATATTCATGGTATGGACCGGCACTGAGGACCAACTCATCCAGTTTATGTCATCATTTAAGAACATACATCCAAACCTCTCTTTTACGCACACCTATTCGACCAATCAAATGAACTTTTTGGACGTCTTGATTCGAATAGAACAGGGCATCTTAATCACCAGTGTCTACAGGAAGCCCACTGATAGACAACAGTACCTCCATTACAAGAGCTGCCACGCACGCCACTGCAAAACCTCTATTCCATACTCTCAGGCCATCAGATTCAAACGAGTGTGCTCACGCTCAGATTTTAAGGATAATTCTAATCGTATGCGGGAGTTTTTGAATCATCAGCGCTATCCGCTCTCTATTGTCGACGATGCAATTAGAAAAGCGGAAGAGAGAAACCGTAACGAACTTTTTGGGGATCCCGCGTCAGCAGCTCCCAATGAACACCGCTCTAATCTAGTCTTAACCTTAGCGAACAACCTTCCGAATGTAAACAAAATTCTAAAAAAACATTTTAACATCAACGAACAAAGCGACCGACTCTCAAAGATTTTCCCAACGGCTCCACGGGTCACCTACCGACGACCAAAAAATTTGCAAAATTATGTGGTTCACTCTTCTATAAGTAAACAAGAGCCTGTAGGGTGCGTGCCTTGCGGGAAGAATCGGTGTCAAGTTTGCAAGCACATGCAGAAAACGACGTTGGCTCAGAGCACACACTCTAATTTCAAACACTCCATTCGAGAGAACTTGAATTGTGACAGTAGTAACGTACTGCACATGCTCGAGTGCGGCAACTGTCAAATGCAATACATTGGCCAGACCGAGAATCCCTTCCGAATTCGATTCAATAATCACCGCACGCATGCCAAATCACTTCCTCTCCTCCCCATGTCGAAACACGTCCGTCAAGAAAATCATGATTTCGACAAAATTAAAGTCACTGCTACAGAGTGGTTTCAAAAATACCCGTGAGCGGGAACAAGGGGAGTCATACTTTATTTTCAAATTTAATACGGTGCAGGCCGGTATAAATGAGAACCCCGGAGCTCTCTCCGCACTTCAGAAATCAGAGGCCCAGTGAGATTCACAGCCTCTTCGACTGAATCGCCTGAGGTCATACCATTTTGAGTGTTTGCGTCTACATGCCGCCTGTCTCCTACCCCAACCTTTCTTTTCTTCCTTATGCCCAAACATTGCTGCTGAAACGACTTCTGCAGTAAACCATAAGGGGGCCTTCCACCCCCCTCCCTTTTTTTAAATGCCATTTCAAATAGAACGGAAAGAATGATACTCAATACGTTACATTGGTTTGCGAACGAGGATTAGGAGTGTTGCTATACACTAATATGGTTGTGGATCACTGTGAATCCCGTTCGTCGGTCGTCCAGCTAGATAGCCCAATTTTCTACTTGCCTGCCTTACGAAGGCGCACGGCGCTAACAAGGGGCCGTAAGTGAATTTGGGCTACATCGTGTTTTTTAAAAAGGTGATGTAGATGAGGGAGGTACTTAGGAAGCCACCACCCCCCCTTTTTCACTTTTTTGCAAGTTCTCATGCCTCCTTTTCTTTCCTTTTTTTTTCTTTTTTTCTTTCTCTTTTCTTCGTTTGTTTTCTTCTTTTTTTCTTCTTTTTATTCTTTCCTGCTCTGCGTACGCCCTCTCTTTCTCTCGTTTTTTCGTTGCTCTGCCCCCCACATCGCTCCTTGGAAAGGGCACCTCGTCGGCGGCGCAGTGTCTTTGCGAGGGGGCGCCCGGCTGACGAGTAGCGGCCGGGGGCTGGCGCTGGGTCTCCGCGGGGCCTAGCCACGGGATCAGGTTTCCGTCCGGCGTCTGGCCGGTTAACTCTCCGTCGATGTGATCGCGCCGCCGCCGTAACTCACATTCAAACAGTCAGTAACCACACTTCTGTCGGGCGGTTGGCACGGTGATGCAACGGGCGCGATAATGTTTTCTTCGCGCGTGTTCGAACGTCCCGCTCCCGCCGAAGGAAGCCTCCGCCCACAATATTTCTTCTCAACTGTTTTCCTGGCAGACAGCTCACCCCTCTCCACTTCCGCTACAACCTTTTGCCTCCTTCCCTTCCCCCACCCCCTCTTTTCCCCGTTCTTGAATTCGTTCTTTTCTTTTTTGTGTGCTCGCTTTGCAGCCCTCATTTTCCCCTTAATCGGCAGGAGCACCCTTGTCCGCCACTGTCTTGCTTTTCGTGTTTTTTTTTTGTTTCCTCAAAGGAGAGCGTCTTCTCCTCTCCATCTGTGTGCGGTGCCGTGAGCAAGTTGATCGTTCTTGTTCACAAACAACCTTACCCTGATGAAGGATGGTCCACCGTCCGAAACCGTCGGTAAATAAATGTTTCTCTAAGAAGTGTACTTCAACTCTTTCCTTATGTTATCAGCAGTCGAGCAAGTTTTTTCATCGTAATATATATATATATATATATATATATATATATATATATATATATATATATATATATATATATATATATATATATATATATATATATATATAGTAAGAACGTAGACCAACGTTTGAAACGCTTGAAACAATTCATTGACGTTTAGACCCTGGAACGGCCTTCGTTAGAATGTGTGGATCGAGAGGGATGGCACAATATATGCAGGTAAGAACAACGCACAGGATAACAGAGCCAAAAAATTCGATAAAAAAGCATCAGGCGCATGTCTACAGAACCATAAATGAATCACAGTGTCAATCACAAGACGATAAATGAACCACAATACACAACAGTTACTTTGCGAAATTTAGTCTATCTGCTGTGTTAGCTACATATAATACACATGGCAATGTGCTTTACTTATAATCAGTCCTACGATGACAAGTGACCATTTTGAACAGCGAGAATGAAGAAGGAAGAAGTTACACATGATCAATGAAACACATGGAGGCAATGAGCAGCATAATGAGTATAAAGGATATCTATTACTAAATCTAGAAAAGAAACTGATGACGAACCAGAATACACTGACCTAAAAGCGAAATATTTGGGCATTAATAGGGTATGGAACTCAATTTTCCTGTGCGTTCATTTAAACCGGAAGACCCTGTATTAAACTTATAGATAAGGTAAGACTCCCTAATTTCCCGGTCATGATTAGTTATAGAGCCTGATTCTAGAATGGTAGCAGAAATCTGATCAAATGAGTGGCCGGTGAGTTGGACATGCCTTGATAGCGGTAACTTCGGTAGGGCTTGAGCGTGGCCTTTGTGATTGTTGAAGTGTAATCTAAACGGGGTTTCAGTCTGACCTATATAATGTAAATTACATACGGTACACTGCAGCAGGTAGATGACATTTGCAGTATCGCAGTTGAAATCACCGCGAATGCTTAAACGAAAGAGTGAAGCGGTGCTATTGACGCTACAAGATGTGGTCATGTGCAGACATACTTTACAGCGACTCTTGTTACATGGATGGCAGCCTACGGGTTCGGGGGAGTTGGTCTTTGACGATGTTAGTATATCGCGTAGGTTTTTTGACCTTCTGTAAACTACTTTGGAAGGCTCTAAAAATATATTTTTCAGGCGATCACTTTGCATAAGAATGTTACAGTGCTTACTTAGGATTGTAGAAATTTTTGGAGCAGATGCAGAATGGGTCAAGACAAGATTAGTTTGAAAGTGCTGAACTGTTGGTTTATCTTTGGCAAGTAAACTCGATCGGTGTAGTGTATCAGCGCGCTTAATGGCGTCATCTATCAGTTGTGGTGAGTAATTCTGCTTAGTCAGCGAGTTACGAAGTGTAGCGCAGTTGAGTTCAAAATCGGATTGTTCCGAGCAGATGCGTTTGAAGCGGAGCACTTGACTGTAGGGGATGCTGGTTTTAACATGCTTGACATGGCTACTGTCAAAGTGCAGGTACTGTTGGCGGTCAGTAGGTTTACGGTACACTGTTGTAGTTAAGCGGTCTTCGTTAAGTGAGACTGTGACGTCAAGAAAATTTATTGTAGATCTAGAATACGTATGGGAAAATGATATCGAAGGATGCATGCTGTTGAAATCGGAGATAAATGATAGGAGTTGGGCTTCGCCATGGGGCCAAATGAAAAATATATCATCGATGTAACGCCTATAGCGAAATGGTACTAAAGACCGGCTTTCCAAAAATTTGTCTTCAAGCATACCCATAAATATGTTTGCATAATTTGGGCCTATACGGGTACCCATTGAAGTACCACTCGTCTGGACATAATGTTTGCCTTCGAATTCAAAATTATTTAACTGCAATATAAGTTTCAATAAGGTCGCCAAAGTACAACTATCTACTGTTTTTTCTATGCTAGCTTCATTATAGGCAGTCGCTACGGCCCGGATACCATCTTCTTGCGGAATGTTCGTGTAGAGCGATGTGACGTCGAGCGTGACGAGCAATGATTCCGGAGGAATAATCAGGTCGATGACGTCAGAAAGGAAGTGCGTTGTGTCTTTTATGTAAGACGGAAATGTGGGCGGAATGTTATTAATGAGCGTGTCGACGTACCGGGACAGATTTTCCGTGACACAGCCGACACCGGAAAGAAACAGAACCATTTTCATCGGAACCTTTCAGTTCGCGAGACAAAAGCGATGGAGCAGTTAGCGTCTCGAAGCGATATTATCAATAAGCCGGCTGACAAGGGTGGTGCCGTGGTAATAATGAATAAAAGCGATTATGTTGCAGAGGCACATAGGCAGCTAACAGACGAATCTTTCTATCGGCCTGTGGAGATTGACCCCACAGATCAGTTCAAAAATATTCTTAAGGACACCTTGCTAGATCTTCATAAGGACAACCAAATTACAGAAAACGCGTTTCGCTCAATCGTCCCCCTCAGCCCGGTAGCCGGTAGATTCTACTATTTACCTAAAATTCATAAAGAGAAGATTCCAGGTAGGCCCACTGTTTCCGGTGTCGGCTGTGTCACGGAAAATCTGTCCCGGTACGTCGACACGCTCATTAATAACATTCCGCCCACATTTCCGTCTTACATAAAAGACACAACGCACTTCCTTTCTGACATCATCGACCTGATTATTCCTCTGGAATCATTGCTCGTCACGCTCGACGTCACATCGCTCTACACGAACATTCCGCAAGAAGATGGTATCCGGGCCGTAGTGACTGCCTATAATGAAGCTAGCATAGAAAAAACAGTAGATAGTTGTACTTTGGCCACCTTATTGAAACTTATATTGCAGTTAAATAATTTTGAATTCGAAGGCAAACATTATGTCCAGACGAGTGGTACTTCAATGGGTACCCGTATAGGCCCAAATTATGCAAACATATTTATGGGTATACTTGAAGACAAATCTTTGGAAAGCCGGTCTTTAGTACCATTTTGCTATAGGCGTTACATCGATGATATATTTTTCATTTGGCCCCATGGCGAAGCCCAACTCCTATCATTTATCTCCGATTTCAACAGCATGCATCCTTCAATATCACTTTCCCATACGTATTCTAGATCTACAATAAATTTTCTTGACGTCACAGTCTCACTTCACGAAGACCGCTTAACTACAACAGTGTACCGTAAACCTACTGACCGCCAACAGTACCTGCACTTTGACAGTAGCCATGTCAAGCATGTTAAAACCAGCATCCCCTACAGTCAAGTGCTCCGCTTCAAACGCATCTGCTCGGAACAATGCGATTTTGAACACAACTGCGCTACACTTCGTAACTCGCTGACTAAGCAGAATTACCCACCACAACTGATAGATGACGCCATTAAGCGGGCTGATACACTACACCGATCGAGTTTACTTGCCAAAGATAAACCAACAGTTCAGCACTTTCAAACTAATGTTGTCTTGACCCATTCTGCATCTGCTCCAAAAATTTCTACAATCCTAAGTAAGCACTATAACGTTCTTATGCAAAGTGATCGCCCGAAAAATATATTTTTGGAGCCACCCAAAGTAGTTTACAGAAGGTCAAAAAACCTACGCGATATACTAACATCGTCAAAGACCAACTCCCCCGAACCCGTAGGCTGCCATCCATGTAACAAGAGTCGCTGTAAAGTATGTCTGCACATGACCACATCTTGTAGCTTCAATAGCACCGGTTCACTCTTTCGTTTAAGCATTCGCGGTGATTTCAACTGCGATACTGCAAATGTCATCTACCTGCTGCAGTGTACCGTATGTAATTTACAATATATAGGTCAGACTGAAACCCCGTTTAGATTACGCTTCAACAATCACAAAGCCCACGTTCAAGCCCTACCGAACTTACCGTTATCAAGGCATGTCCAACTCACCGGCCACTCATTTGATCAGATTTCTGCTACCATTCTAGAATCAGGCTTTAAAACTAATCATGACCGGGAAATGAGGGAGTCTTACCTTATCTATAAGTTTAATACAGTGTCTTCCGGTTTAAATGAAAGCACAGGAAAATTGAGTTCCATACCCTCTTAATGCCCAAATATTTCGCTTTTAGGTCAGTGTATTCTGGTTCGTCATCAGTTTCTTTTCTAGATTTAGTAATAGATATCCTTTATACTGATTATGCTGCTCATTGCCTCCATGTGTTTCATTGATCATGTGTAGCTTCTTCCTTCTTCATTCTCGCTGTTCAAAATGGTCACTTGTCATCGTAGGACTGATTATAAGTAAAGCACATTGCCATGTTTATTATATGTAGCTAACACAGCAGATAGACTAAATTTCGCAAAGTAACTGTTGTGTATTGTGGTTCATTTATCGTCTTTTGATTGACACTGTGATTCATTTATCGTTCTGTAGACATGCGCCTGATGCTTTTTTATCGAATTTTTTGGCTCTGTTATCCTGTGCGTTGTTCTTACCTACATATATTGTGCCATCCCTCTCGATCCAGACATTCTGACGAAGGCCGTTCCACGGTCGCAACGTCAATAAATTGTTTCAAGCGTTTCAAACGTTGGTCTTCGTTCTTACTACTACATACCGTGCCAAGATTTTCCCTTTTTTGCTGCATTATATATATGTATATATATATATATATATATATATATGGTTTCGTGGAGGCGCTTTTGTAGGCAGGCGCTAAGTTCATTCCTTGGTTGCATCACTACGCCGCACCGTCATATTTCTTGCTTTTTGTTTCGCAGCGTATATACGGATATACTTTCGGGCACTTGTCGAAATGCGCCCCTCTTATCGACACAGTGCCTCAAGGTGCATAACCGTATGCGTGAGTCACGAGTATTATGAAGGCGGAAGCCTTTAATGCCTCATCGTTGTAAGCAGGAGCCGCCGACAAGAAATGTCACGCTTTTCAGTTGGCCAAAACGGTCGTAACGTCACAGTGCGCGAATTTCAAACGGGGCCAATTGTGCTTTGGCTACTAACCATGCAGCCAATTAAAGGGATCGTAGAGTGATGCTCCAAGTAAGTTTGAGTTTAGTTAATTGCTTACTTCACCAATTAGTCCAATTAACCTTTCTAGTCAGACCAGATAAATAAATAAAACACAGTAAGAAATCCGCCGAGCTTGGGAATCGAACCCCGGTCTCCGGAGTGCGAGTCGAGCACGCTACCACTCGGCCATGCCAGCTCGATGGTTTGGAATGAACAAAGGTGCGTCTAGTGAATACGGTGTCTTCGTTCACTCCCATCTTCCTCCCTTCCCGTTACGGCGAGGTTCAGGAGTGCACCGAGATATGCGAGACAGATACATTTCCTTTCCTCAAAAACCAATTTACTCACGAGCAAGGCGTATTTGTCCGCGTTTCAGATTGGTCCAAATTGTCGTGATGTCACCACGCGGGAATTTTGACGGGTGACCACCGAAATATGTGAGACAGTTACTGCGCAACTTTCTTTCGTCAAATACAATTTTCGACTAGTGTCTACTGAGATATGCGAGACAGTTAATGCGTAATTTCCTTTCCTGAAATACAATTTTCATTTTCTTAATTAGGGCCCCTCTTTCTTCTTTCACTAACACTTCCTCCCTTCCTGTACAGCGCGGCTCAGGTGTCACCGAGACGACAGAGAATTACTGCGCCATTTACTTTCCTTAAAAAGCGTTGCGTTCAAAGGGCAAGGCGTCGCGCCGAACGGGTGGTGGCGTTCAATGGACTCAGTGGCAGCGCTACAACACGCTGTCGCGTTCCACTCCTAAAGACGAAGCTTAAGCGTCATTAATTGACAGTTAATTAATGCACCAACAAAATTTGAAGTGAACAATCGCGTAGCAGAATGCAGCACTCAGGCTTTCACCTTTCAGCACTTTAGCCGCTACAGTTGCTCGTAATTTTACTGGAAGACAGAGTAACAAAAACGCGTGAACAGCCTCCAGCAGAGATGGCCCGCCCGTGACGACAGCAAACATCCACCTATAACACGCATAAATGTACCAGTGCAACAGAATATTGTAACGAAGCGTAAGTCGGGACTGAACGGTGGCTCCGCCGTCTCAAAGAAGTTGACCAGCAGGTGTCGATGGGTTGCATGAATTAACTCGATTTATTTGGAATGGGCCTAAAACATCATTTAAACTGAACACACTGATACACAATAGTACATAAGAGTAAATAATAACGTGGGCAGTCATACCAAGGGGGCGCGCAACATCTTCCGAGCAGTGGTCCCGAGCAGCAGGACCGCAGCCGTTCCTCTTTTCTCTTTGTGCCAAAACCCCGCTCTTAAATACGTTTGCCGATTCTTGGGACACTTTTAGTAGCCAATCGGAAATGCTGTTGTCGAAGCCAATGACAAGGATTTCTTTAAAACAGAAGCAGCCAATAGCGCGCCGGTGCCCACGAGGTTGTTTACCCGAGAGCACCACGTAAATTCCACGAAGACGTGCGCATTTCCACTCGGCACTCAGATACAAACACACAAAACGACACCCGAAACACAGGGAACGCAAACCTCGCAGTCGGTGCACCACGCGACCCGCCGTCCGCGCCTTCAGCCCTCGCGGCCCGTCTCCGGCGTATCTGGTCCGCCAGACAGTGTGCCGCCCGAGGCAATCACTTCGCGCGACTCTCCTGAAAACCACAGGGGGTCCGCGCGCCCGCTCTGGTGGCCCGGACGCGGCCTTGGGCGACGTCGTCCCCTCGCAGTTTACTGCGTTTTACTGTAACTAAACATTCACACAAGTCCGGGGAGGGAGACGCACAATGCCTGCTTACAAAGAGCCCCAGAGAAAACGGCTCTGCCAAATGTCGGAGTGCGAGCCCCCCTAATGGCTCCCCGCACAGCAGCGAGCACACGGACAGCAACAGTCGCACCGCGGGGAGAACAACACATTCAGCTTGTTAGAGAAACTGGCGCGCGAAACCTGCGAAGCTCGCTACGCGACAATATAATGTATCTTGCTTTTTGGTACCACGGACACCGGATAAGGAAGCTCAAACGACATCAAACGTGCACTGGCTGTGCGCACATCTGCACCTTGAGTACAAGCGAAGCGGTCAAGAAGAGTTGATGTGTAGAAAGTGAGCGCTAGTGGCCTTTGATTTGAATTTTTATGCCTTTCAGGGCATGAATTTTTCTGATATCTTTTTACAGACGATACAAAATCCTCTGCCTATGGAAGGGGCTTCTTATTTGAAACATAAAGTCCTGGTCACGGCTTTTTAACGTCAGTGTTAGCATTTGCTTTTATCGCAGAAAGCCTGGACTCGAGAGACCGCTGCACAGCGATATGAAAAGAAACCATATTGCTTTAAAAAAAAAGCCTACTTACTCAACTGTGCTAGCAGATATCAGCGCCAAAAGTAGTGCTATTATCGTCTCCACGTAGATGAGGCTGGCTGCACTGGAAGCAAGCTACAGACGACAAGTTATACCAGCTAGGCTTGGGTATTCATGCATAATGTAGAAACGCAATATAAAATAAGTATAGTATCCAGGCAGTATTACTCCATAGAATTTCAAGATAAATTTATTTGCCCCTTAATTATCCGGCTTCGGCTCGTACGTGGTTGACAGCAGCAGAGAAGATTTATGTGTATTATAATGCCCATGCATGTGTACAAAAACCACGAAAGTCACAAATTGGCAGGCAATCTCATTGTAGCTTTAGACATTATAAAAATTCTGAACATGCTGCAGAATTGCATTTGACTTGCAAAAACATATGTTGTCATGATAAGGTCTGGGAACCCTTAGCGAAAAAGAGGATGTGCTAAAAATGCATTTCAAACGTATTGTATTAATTTCATATTTATTTCGCATTTTTTTGTCCCTATGCTTAAACTGCAATACGAATGCTTTCTAAGTATACTAGGAATAATATTTTAAACGTTCTTAAAAATACGTGAAAAGTACATTTTTGCCCGCTTAGCATATTTATAATGCATTAAAAATATAATAAAAATATACATTAGAAATATACTAAAAATACACATTTAATACATTAAAAATGTGTTTGCTCGGGCTTAAAAAAAGTCTACTGGGCGGCTCCATGGAATGACACGGGTTAATTCATCAACTGGAGAACAAATCGTACCGGGTATTTATCATTAAACAACAAGAGTCTGATATTATAACGTCACGTGATTGAATGGGAACGGCAGATACCTACATACAGCATACCAAGACGACAGCGACACAGCAAACAACAAATCCTACGACAAGCGCTATACTTGGCTTGCTGTATATATACCCAGCGAAAGCGACGCACAATTTTGCACGGTGATGCCTTTTTTTGCGCAAATACTGTGGGCTTCCAAATTATCGCAAAAGTACCCTACTGGTCGCGTTCGAATCTGGGATTAATTGAGAACGGAATTGCTCGTTGAAACTTGCGTCAGGCACAGGTCAGGAGTCGAACTGTCAACCAACAGATACATGGGCGTGTAAGGGAGCCGGTCTGCCCTGCCACACAGGGTCCTTTCCGCTGGCTTATTCGGACCCAGAAGTACCCAAGGCGCTTTTGCTGGTATAATGCTATCACGTTCTCACACGGAAATGTTCGAATGACATTGAGTGGAATGGCATTCGAGTATAGGAATGACATTCGGACTCGATGGACTGCCGCGGTGCTGCACGACGCTTTCGAAACGCATTCGAAAGCCTCAGCTCGTTTTCAGTGTACAGCGACGACGACGACGGCGGTCACACTAGTCCGACAACGACAGTATATATCACGCTGAACAACAGCATGTAATTATAGTGAAATATCTAGTTTACTATAATATGATTCTAGAGGGACACGTTTTTCAGGCCAACGACACCGACGAATCCGGTCGGCGGACGGTCAGCCTTGTCGGCGGCTGAGCGAGAGCACGGTGATGAGGCGGCGGTGTGTGTATGCTCGCGCTTCTAAATGAGCGAAACGAGCGGCTATATTTCACGTGTGCATACCTGAACACTCACCAGCGATAAGCGCTTGCCAAATCAGTTTCAATCGACGACGGCTCTGTTCCCTTCCGCGACGACTAGGCCCAGCGAGTTCGCAGGGTTGGATCTGTGATTTCGGCGGCTGTGAAGAGCGAATCACAAGCTTTAGCGAATGCAAATGGTCACCAGGTGTAGTTTTGGCAACAGTGACCTGAAATCAACTATTGCTTACATCGCAGGGCACGCGTACGATGAACGGGAATCGCCGGTGTGACCCAGACTGCCGAGACGTGCTTTACAGCCAGCAGCAGTCGTCGCCGTCGCTAGCTTGTGTATAACAAGTTAGGCCGTTTCAGTTAAAGCGAACAGTCGCCATACATACTTATGGATAAAGTAGTTTAAAAAAAAGTACTGGTCACGTCGGAGAAAGCCGGGACAAGAAGCGAGAAGCGCCAGTCCTGCGCGATGCCAACAACCCGGCTTTCTCAGGCGTGCGATCGCATCATCGCTTCCCACACATTGTAGCACTGCGTAAACAATCACGAGTACAACCAGTAAAAAAGAAAACAGATTGTTTATTAGAACCAAAGCGCAGATTGCGTTTTATGTTATGTAAACAAGCGATGTAAACAACAGTATGAGTGCAGTCGTCCTCATCGGCGCACTCCCGGGGAAATTTCATGCTGACGCGGTTAATATTCATTGGCGTAATATTATCTTCAAGCACTCCCTTAGACAGAACACGTGTAGCATCGTTAGATGACATTCGGCTGGAAGGCATTCGAAGCGCCCGTGTAGCAGGGGTATAAGTGGTGATCACCTTCCTGCTAGAAGTTACCATAAACGAAAGGATGACAAGAAAGGGAAAGTTTTTACTCTTCGCTGAAACGTCATTTCGAGCCCTAGATTGTTCCACGGTAGCTTGAAGTGTAATGCAAATATGTTTACGCGGACAACCCATTTGTTAGAATTTAAATATACTTCAGACGGATTAATTGCGTATTTACGAAAGTACACTTTAAATAGATGGCCAGCACCAAAATGCGATGTCCCGAAACTCGATTTTGAGCATTAGATTGTTCAACGACAGCTTGTAGTGCGCTGCAAATATGCTAATGCGGACTGCCAATTTGCTAGAATTTCAGTGTTCTTTGGACAAATTAATTACGTATTTACGGAAGTACACTTCAAATACATTGACGACACGCAAATGCCATTTCCCGAAACACGATTTCGAGCACTCGACTGTTCATGGCAGCTAGAAGTGTGCAAAGACGTTTAAAAGGACTGCCCGTTTGTTAGGATTGAAATATATTTCGGATGAATTAATTTCATATTTACGAAAGTTCACTTTTAATACATTGACAAGATGCTAAAACTGCATACATATACGTTTACAAGGGCTGCCCGTTTTCTAGAATTGAAGTATACTTTCGATGAATTAATTTCATATTTCCGAAAATACACTTTTAATACACTGACAAGATGCTAAAACTGCATGCATATTTTTTCATGTATTTGAAAAGTGCTCGAAGTATGCTTTAAGTGAGGTATTTTTGGCACATTTTAAAAATATATTTCGAATACCAAGCATGAAATTTCAGAAACGTATTTCCTACATATTTTTAGTGCATTCATGAATACAAAATATGTTTAAAATACATTTTAAATAGACCTCCGTATATTCCAAACGTATTTGTTTTTGCTAAGGGAATGCTTACGCTAATGTCATTTGCAATGGAATGAGCTCCCGGATATTAAACAGAATGCGAGTGACAGCACGTCCATGCGGCACAATAATCTGAATCTGATGTGTTTTTTTTTTGCTTTGCTTGTGAAAATGCAGCATGACCGGTCATCTAAAGCGCGCCTCGTAATAAAGGATTGTAATAAGCTATATCTGATCCTCTAAACTCTGAGCGAACTCACGAAAAAATTCTGATATACCTCCTAGTTTAAGCGTTGAAAAAATGAACTGCCACTTAAAATACAATCTGCGTGGCGCCTACCATAGCCCTCAAGAGGTACTCATAAACTTGAAAAACAGTGAGAGTGCTCGTGTGCGCAGATCCTGCACAGGAATGACAGAGGCCCGCAAATGTGCACTTTAAGAGTACGTTGTCGTCATCTTGGAAGCTTTTCCATGAACAATGCCGATTAGTAGGCTACAAACCGGCTTCGCGTTATTGCGCGTAATTCTCGACTGACACAATGGATTGGGTGTAGTAGGCTTTGGGATGAGGTCACTAAAAAACGCTCGCACGATATCCCAGGCAGCACAAACCGTTGGCCCAATATTGGGAGTCTGCTGGCTGTGTGGCCCTATACAGGGCCAATGTTACCTTCATTGTCCCCATATTGGCACGGCCACAATATGCCATTTCCAACATTGGCCCTACTTGTCCGATGTTTTCCCGATATTGGCAATGCCGCTTAGTTACACCTCCAACGATGGCCCTACTTGTCCGATGTTTTCCATGTATTGGGAATGCCGCTTAGTTACACCTCCAACGATGGCCCTACTTGCCTGATGTTTTCCCCATATTGGCAATGCCGCTTAGTTACACCTCCAACGATGGCCCTAACTGTCCGCTGTCGTCCCCATATTGGCAGTGCCGCCTCATTACACCCGCAACGATGACCCTACTTGTCCGCTGTTTTCCCTGTATTGGCAGTGCCGCTCCACGACACACCCAAGGATGTGCCTGTGATTATCGGTGGTTATTTCTCTCAATCTGTTTTTTTTTCAATATTCGGACCTGTTTATTTATTTATTCCTTATGACCAACAACAGCGCCAGCGTCGTTGGTTACAATTACAATAAAAAGAGCGATGTAATTGATCGCGCGAAAGTCAGCAGAGGTTAGATTCATTCAGGAAGGTGTACGAATTTTGAAAAGCGGCGTCTTTTGCAATTATGGTATACAAAGAAAAAAAGAAAGAGAGAAGGAGGTGCCACAATCAAGAAAATGAAATTTCGATTCGAGGAATGGTATATTAACGCACTAATTAACGTACTGCCTCGCATATCTCTGCGGACACCCACAGCCCCCGATCATTGGTTGCCGGTTCAAATTTGTGTCTCAAGATATAGGCTCAACTTAACTAATAAATTTATGCTGCACGAAACGCTGAACCGTATGACACAATCCGGAACACAATGCCTCACCCACATGATGCTCACGCTAGAAAAAAACAAATAAATCGCTTTTTCCTCTACTACAATTTAACTACGTCACAAATTTATGCGCGGCACATTTTGAGAGAAGAAACGATCTGAGTAAAACGGGATTTTGTTTTATCGCAAATAAACAGTTCACGTGAAAACTTGAGGCACATTTACTGCGTGAAGAAGCAGCAGACGGGAAAGAAAATGAAGATGTATGTTAGATCTAAAAACAATTATGGCTGAGGCTTAGCTAAGGTTAAGCCTAGTCAGATGCGAAGCATATTGGTGGCTAGGCTTGGTAATACATGGCTTTCCTTGGTTGCATACTTGGTCACTTTAATACAACCACTAGAAGCCTTCGTCGTGGGGGAAGACAACGGCATGGCTACAGCGGAACGCCGACTAACCCCGAGACGCGCGTTGGGTGAGCGCCTGGATTGCCACGGAAGCCGCGTCTGCCTGCCCGGTGGAGCGAGCGTTTCACCTACACCGAGTGTGAACGCGCGTTCGAAATGCGCGGGAATGCCGCTCGAGGACATTCCGGCGTCTGTGCGATGGCATCGTCACGATGACGTCACGGTGTCACGTGGCGTGACGGCTAGGGGTCCCACGGCGACGGCGCGAGGTGGAGGCCGCCTCTCTCATCCGATGTCACGTGGTGTGACGTCATGGTGTCACGTGGTGTGACGTCACGTCGTCGTGTGGTGCGACGTCGCGGCGTCACGTGGTGTGACGTCACGGTATCACGTGGTGTGACGTCACGGTGTCACGTGGTGTGACGTCACGGTGTCCCGTGGTGTGACGTCACGGTGTCACGTGGTGTGACGTCTAGGGGTCCCACGGCGACGGCGTGAGTGGTAGCTCTAGCAATATGCTTCGCATAAAAAAAATCGAACAAACGGTTCTGCTTCCTGAAGCCGCGAAGCTAAGGTGGCTAGGTTTTTTAATGTCGCAAATTGTTTTGATATTCTGCTGTGCTTTTTGGGTATTCTATATGGACGGCTCTTGCGTACGTTTTTGCTTTAAATTATCACGTTTATCAAATTAATGATCGGAACTTTTATCCGATCGCGTTTCCAGTCGTTTTTGTTTGCCTTTTCTTTGCGCGAATCCTTAATACCAATGAGCCAGAACAGGTGCACTGCTGAGTAGCGCGTCGCGTCATTTCGAGCTAGCGCAGACACGCACGGATGGGCCGCATGACTATGGCTTTGACCGACCTGCCTACACTGGTGTGTATAAAATGTAGGGTATTTGTCGCTCTAGAAGCGAATCATTGGATTATATTGATGAATGGTGTTGCTTGGACGTCTGTTATCCTATTTTGTCCGCCACAAGTAATATATATGAAACACTCAAAGAACACGCATTGTTCCCGCTAATTTTAGTTATTGTTTTATATTTCCGGTATTTTCACAGTAACACATTTATCTGAAGTCAAGAGTTTGACGGAAGCCGGTCTGGTCGGGATGGGATATGACGAAAAAGGAATGACACCGACCAAAAATTCATTGTGAACAAGGCTCCCGTGTGGGAGCTGAAATGTCATTCCATCTTTCTTTTTTGGTCGGTGCCATTCATTTTTCGTCATAACACATTTATCTCAGCTTCAATCAAAGAGGCACACGACCGCAGAGATTACGCTAATGTTTGGAGCCGTTTTGACGAAATCTATGCCCAAGCTCCACGTTTCCACTTCCAACATCTCCGCATTGTCGTTTGCTTGCCGCTTTCCACGGGCTCAACTGCCTATGGCGCATCCATAGGACATTCCGGAATTCTTTCACTCATTTCACCCCCCCCCCCCCTTTCAAGTCCCATACAGCCGCCTTTTGCTAGGCTGAGCCTCTTTCTGGAAGAGCGCTGGCCCTCACCATGCTAGGAGTATTTTTTCTTTGTGATTTTAGGTATACTGACCTTGTCTAACCTGTTTTCCCCTCGCGCCCAACTATGCGCAACGCCGCTCCTCCCCCCTCCCTAGATTTTCTTCTACCCCTTTTCCAGCTGCCGTTTCTCTTGCTGCAGCAAATTCTCCGAAAAATATAAGAAACCTGTCCCATCGTCGTCTCCTCCTTTCTCCAACAATCACCCAACGAGTATCGCCTGTAGCTAGCAAGGCGGCGAAAAGACACATAACCAGTGTGCCGACGAAGCATGCGCGCTCAAGCTGACGCCGGTCGTTGTCGAGAATCCACATCCGATACGTTTTGACAATTATGACGTAATTCACTAGCCTGGCCTGCAAGATTCTATTTATGGGTACCACCATACTTTTATGTTGAAATGTGTTCGGAAATGAATATTGTTCTCGGCGTAATTGCCGCTGTGACTCAGCGCCGACCTTTTATTTTCTACAGCAGGAAAATAAAAAGCGACAAAGCACTGGCGCGACTTCTCAATGCCAACTTTCACAGCGAAATGTCTAGCGCAAAGGCATGTACAGAATGGTGAGAACTTTATTTTTCAGCTTTGATGAAATGGATTTACCGAACGTTGACTATGCCTTCAATCACCGTGGCGGAGTGTTGTGTGGCCCGACTCATATTGCGTTCATTACGACATAGGTCATCTATCATTTGTGCAAGATGAGTATCAGAAGCGCTTATTCTTCCACTGGAGCAGTTCTCTGGCCGCGTGTAATATTTCCGTGCCGGGCGCCTTTGTCTTGGCCAGTTGCAGGCGTACAAGAAAATGCGGAAGTCCTGGTCCCAGCGAACTTTATCCATGTTGTCTCAGAATTAATCACCCATGGACTATCAGAAGAGTGATTTCATGTGGTTTTCAAGTAAGATTTTCGTCTCCCCTGTTACATGCATGCGAAGCGACATCGATAATCTGCTTACTTAAAAAAAAAGTGTATTCGGTCTCCTGCGTTCCGCGCATTTCGCAAAAAATTGCTCACAGCGGTTCAATGGGGAGGAGCTGCTACCACCTGTGCCATACTTTGCTGGAACAAAAAGGCAAACAACCAGCTCGCAATAGACACGTAAGTTTGATAGGAAATATAAAAATAGATTGATTTGTAATAAACACTATATTTATCTCTTTTTGTAACTTTTAATATGTATTTGAGGGTGTGACACGGCAAATTGGGATTAGAAATTAGCAATACGGTGGAAAAAAATTGGTAAATTCAATTCAACATTTTGCTATTAGGGTGGGGATTTATATTAAGCATCATTTAGAAACTATACTTTCAACATGTCTTGCGAGTATGGTGCCCAGCGGTGGTGCGAAAGGAGTCATGAGATATAGGCCATGTTGCAGGGTGTCCTGTACGTAACCGTGAGAGCCCGACGAACACCAGAGAGTGATGTCATCGGCGTAAATTATATGATGCAGGTCGGGAATTTCAGCTAGCTGGGAGGCGAGAGGGGCCATAGTAAGATTGAAAAGGGTAGGAGAGAGAACAGCAACAGCACCTTGAGGAGTGCCACGGGTGAGGTGGTGGGGGTAGGACAGGTGGGTGTCTACTCGAAAGCGAGCCACAAGTTTAGAGAGGAATGAATGGATATAAGAGCACATGCGGGGGCCAGAGTCTAGGGAGTCGAGTTGGGAAAGGATGTGGTCGTGGCAAACACTGTCGAAGGCCTTGCGAACATCGGCGGTGACAAGTGCATGAATTTGAGGGGGGGGGGGGGGGGGGGTAGGCGACAGAAAGGTGTGCTGGAGAATCAGAAACATGCCCTGTGCACAGACGCGGCGTCGGAAGCCGATGAGAGAAGGGGGGAAGAACTCCCTCGCCTCGAGAAAATTAGAGGCGAGTCAGGGCCATTCGCTAAAGTGTCTTACCAACACACGATGTCAGGAAGATTGGGCGGAGGCTAGAGAGAGAGGGAAGTTTGCCCGGCTTTGGAAGCATAGAAATGAGGGAGGAGGTCCAGGAGCTCGGCAGGCAGCCGCTGTTCATGGCCTCATTGTAGGTTTGAAGGAGAAATTCTTTGGCACAGTCGGGAAGATTGCGAATTGTGGTATATGTAATGGCATCCTCACCGGGAGCCGAACGTGTAGAATTAGCAGCCAGAGCCGATTCGAGCTCTCGGAGAGTGTTCCAGATCGGAGTCAGGTCCGCCCGAGTACATCGAGTAAGAGGGCGCCAGAGGGGGATGGAGTTAGAGAGAGGCGAGCTGATCACAAACATCAGAGGGACTCCCGTGAGTGAGGGCTTTAGCTAGAGTGGGAGCAAGGGCAGGCTTAGTGCCAAGGAGGGATTTGAAGAGAGACCATGAGGATCGCGAATGCAATGCAGAGTCAAGACGGTCACAAATAGCACTCCAACAAAAGTGCTTGCGTGTGGCGCAGTGGGTGACGATCTCGGTCCGCAGAGCAGTGACCCGGGCGGATAGTTGGGCATTGTGGGGTTGGGAGTGAAAGGAGCGTTGAAGACGTTTACGGCGACGCCATAAATGGAAAAGATGAGGATCTGGGTCTGGGATTGTGTGACGAGTGCGAACGGAACGGCTACTGGACGCGAGCGCTGCAGTGATGCGCGACGTCCAGGGTGGTAATAGACCACTCCAACTAAACATTTAAGGAGGGTAGAGGGGATGTCATGTGGCTCCAAGAGCACGTCGCTACGTACATAAATAGATGCAAGTGGTGTGGACGCAGTGGCATAGTAGGCGCGGAAGCCTGGGACAGTGCGGGCCGTCCGAGTCTCCTGGATAAGGTGAACATGAGGCAGGGAGGGGCGGGTCAATAGATGCTGGTGGAGGAGGTCTTATTATGGCACAGATTTCGGCAATTCCACTGCACAATCTCGAGGTCCTTGCCAAAAGCCATTATGACAGTGTAGAGGTAGACGCTCGTAAGGGTACGCGTTCCTTCTTTTTGGTGACGGGCAGTGACTCATGCAGGGAGTGGAGCGTAGGAGTGAAGGATTCCAATAGTTTGTATTGTGCTTGGAGGCTGGTAAGAATCTGGAGAACCGAAGTCTCCAGATGAACCAAGCAAGTGCGGTGTGCCTTTGTGGTGGTTTCGACAAGGTGAGCCAAAGGGGCGACCTGGGTGGTGGAGGAGGGAGTGGCGAACGTGGCTAGGTGCACATTTAGCTTGGTGAGCGGGGAGGTAGAGAGGAGGTGGTTGTCTGGAGGGTTTGGGTCAAGGCATAGATCTGCTGTTGTAGGTCGTGGGAAACGCGCTGCTGCTCTCGCTGGTGGCGTTCCAGCATAGCGAACCGGAGGTCGAACGAGCGGCTCTCCTCAGTCAGGGATGGAGAGGGTGGTGTAGGGGAAGGGACGCTGGAACCGATGATTCTTTAACTATGGCGGCATTGGAGCCTGCTGGTGACGTGATTGGAGCTGATGGAGGTTCATGAGTAGAGGAGGAGGAGGGGATGGGTTGCGAGGCCCGGAGCAAAGCAAGGCATCAGAAGTATGCAGCTTTGTCACACTCGCGTTGTTTAGCGAGCAGGAAGTGGCAAGTGTGGTCGAGGGAGGGGTGGGTGTTTCCCTTGCAATGAACGCACCAGGGCTGGGCGCATACATGAGCGGAAGGGTCGGCGGGTAGAGGAGCAGCACAGCAGCGGCACCCGGAATGCTGTGCTGGGGGCATTGGTGGGCGCGGTGTCCAAGAGCAAGACAACGGGTGCAGGTTGGAGGCTTAGGCTTATGGGGGCGGCACTGTATGGTGACGCGTTTAAAATACATAAAGTGGGGGAAAGCGGTTCCAGCGAAAGTTATCAGCACTGACTTACTGGTGGCCATCATGCGAGCAGCAAGAATATCGGTTGTGAATGATTCGATATCATGCATGAGGTCATCAGGGGTGACGTGGCCACCGACGTTATGGATAACGCCGAGGCATGAGATGGGAGGATTAGGGGCATATGCTTTGATGGTGATAGGCTTACCATGAAGCTGAAGATGCGTGGTAGAATGTAGGTGGTGGGCGGTGAGAGGAGAATGAGTTTTGAAAACAAGGATTTTGGCTGGCTTGGCCTGAAGGGTGATCTATGCCCTCTGCTCTTGGCGGAGAGTTGTGCAGCGGAGGTGACTGCGGCGAGCAAGTAGTAGAGGCAGCTTGGGGGTGAGGGTCCGAGGGGGAAGCTGGATGGCAACTGTGATGAGCTCGGCGCGCGGTCGGGTTGCGAAGGCAGGCTTACGGTTGGTACCGATGGTGCTCCAGCCGGTTTCCGTGGATGGAGTGTCGTCTACCGGGGACATCGTAAGGTCCATGTCTGAGTCCTATATTTATGTATATCCTATATATGTAGTATGTATGTACGTATGTATACATGTAGTATGTATGTATTTATGCACATACGCGCATACATAAATATGTATGAACGGGGCTGCTGGTGTGGCTCAGTGGTTATGGCGCTCGGCTACTCAGTCGAAAGACGCGGGTTCGATACCGGCGGCGGCGGTCGAAGTTCGATGAAAGCGAATTTCCAGACGCCCTTGTACTGTGCGATGTCAGTGCACGTTAAAGAACCCCAGGTGTTCGAAATTTCCGGAGCTCTTCGCTACGGCGTCCCTCATAGCCTGAGTCGCTTTGGGATGTTAAACCTCATAAACAAACAGTATGTATGTATACGTGTGCGCGTGCGCGTGCGTGTGTGCGTGTGCGTGGGTGTGTGTGCGTGTGTGTGTGTGCGTGCGTGCGTGCGTGCGTGCGCGCGTGTGTGTGTGTGTGTGTGTGTGTGTGCGTGTGTGTGCGTGCGTGCGTGCGTGAGTGCGTGCGCGCGCAGATCGGAGCCGGCGCCATGTGCCGCATCGCTATTCGGCTAGTGTGTTCCCCAGCCGCTGGGAAGGGCGAAACAGAGAGCTGCCGCATTTCGCGAACCAGTGGCTTTGCGTAAAGCAGAGGGGGGCCTGCAGAGACGTGTTCTTTGTTTTACTGCGTTAGCACTATAATGGACGCTTCCCCAAAACGGCTACTCGGCTAGCTTCCATCCACTCCGCAGATCACCACAACCAGTAAGCATCGTAGACGTCATGTTCACGGGGAATTAGCCTCGCAGAGTGCTGGACACGCGCAACACGCCTGAGTGAATTGTCGCCCGTTGTTGTTATACATTTACATTTTCTGTTTCTCGTAACCGCGTTTCTCGCGGAGGGCTTGGTATACCAGCGTTCTTTGCGAACTTAAGCAGTTGGTCCTCCCGGTACTCAGAGCCTTATGGCCCGTTTGATCAGCGCTTGCGCATTGAAAATTGATTGTCACGCCTGCCAAGAACCCAAGAATAAACAGGGGTGCGATTACGAGTTTTTGTCTCAATTTTGAGACTGTGACATCAAGATGACGACACCACGAGATATGAACCGCGGAGTCAACCAATCAGCGGTGGCCAGTGAGGTACCTAGATCAGATTATCTATGGGCATTAACGGCTAGTAGGAGGGCTCCACCCAGGAAGCATTTAGTTTCACAATAAGGGATCGTATGCCAACATTTGCTGTAAACACGCCGTTAATAAAATGAACAATGTTTTATTTTCCTAACAAACTATGTTTCAAACTTAACAACATCATGCAAAAACAAGAAGCGTCCTCAGTTTTGCAATTTGGTTTGCTCTTCAGTCACTTTTTCTGCCGCGAGGGTTTGCTGACGCTGGAAAAGCATCGGCTAGGTTGTGTGAGCTGCCGCCCGATTCAAAGGATTCAGCCTCATCCCGCCACCCACATATTCACCCGTCGTAAACTTAGCAGCCAGAAAAAAATCAGCTGATTCAACGTCTGTCTTTTTTTTTTACATATTACGTAGAACCAACCGAGGCAGCACAACAACATTGGCCGATGGTCGGTCAACTGTTGGCAAAAATTGGCACGAACATCGGTCCCACACTGGCATTTGGGCCGAGCGCTACCACTTTACACATTGGACCTACTTTCATGCCAGTTTTGGGCCAATATTCTGACGATCAAGCGGCCAACGCAGTACCGATGTTCGTTCTGCAGCATGGGCCAGCAAAGGTCTCATACTGGTATACAACTTTCAAACATTGGTAGCCAGCTTTCAAACATTGGTAGCCAACTTTCAAACATTGGTAGCCAGCTTTCGAATAATGGTTTCCAGCTTTCGAATAATGGCATCCAGCTTTCGAATAATGGTTTCCAGGTTTCGAATAATGGCATCCAGCTTTCGAACGCTGGAACATCCAATTAACCCACTCGCCAATGACCGGCACTGTGGATGGATGTACATACCATTCTACCTAGCAAATATCCATAATAGAGGGTGCAAAAGAATTCCAGAAAAAAGACCCGTTTATTGGTTTGAGTTACAAGAATCACGCTTTTAGCCCGCACAGGATGGTTTGCGCTACCACCAGCCACCCTGGGGAGTAAAGAAAGGGGGCCCAAGAGCATGGTGGCAGAGGCTGTGGGAAAACAATTTATTTTCAAGTTTGGTGCGTGCCGATCAGGTTGGGCAAAGCATCTGAGCAAGCTGCTGCGGCACGGCTAAGGCATCCGTAAAATGCTCAACGGAGCTGTCCTCCAGTGAACTGATCAGTCATATCCGAAGTAATCGTTGCACTCCACTTGCAAGAGGGCTGCTGGACTGCATCAAACAAATTCCTCGTCCAGCTCTTGCACGATGGCCTCACGAAGCGCCAAGCCTGCAACGATCGAGATGCATGATGTCATGGTAAGTTGAATTATGGCCATCACAGAACAAAAACAAAAATGATTAAATAACACCGAATTTTGTGAAACACAGTCATTGTGAAGACACTAGCAACATATTTTACAGGATAATTTTAAATTTATTCTTAAGAACCAGCACCACATTAGTTGCACAAAGTGGAATTTAATTTACTAAACTTCTCTTATATCAAATGGTTTAATTTAGTCCAATGCGTCGTGTCGCACTCCCAGTAAATATATTCAATGCGAGATAAGCAAATTAATGTGATATTGAAAACAGATTAATGTATTATTTTGTTTTAATATCATAACTCGTATCTCTAAATTGCGAGCTAATTTCTTATCCAAGTAAATATGCACAGGCTATGGACGTCAAAACAACAGTTTTGATTAGTTTTTTTTAATAGGGTTAAAAATACGGCTTGCGATTTTTTTCGAAATACGCTGAACGCAAGGAACTCAGGGCACCTTTGTTTTACCTTAGTCGCTTCGCATGCATGCTATAATTGGATTCGAAACTGCGACTTACAAACCACACAAAAATACTAGTCTGATAGTCCAGAGTAATGCCCTTTTTGATTGCGAGAGAACTTGGGCAAAAGCTTTAACCAGAAATTGCGGATTTTCTATTGAGTCTGCAAATGCAGAAGGCAAAAAGAAACAGTACGGAAGTATTACACATATTCTTACCAACTGGTCTGCAGTGGAAAATTAATTAAGCGGTTCTGATTTCCGTCGTGCATAAGCGGTAAAGGACATATTCCCGGATACATCCCATCTCATGTCATATGAGTTCAAACCCGCTGTTAGCCAAAGTGAATCTTCAGTGAGTTCATCTCACCAAAGACGAAAAATTAAATTCTCACCATTCGGCCACAATTCCACTGCGCATGACGTCAAGCAAGCCATTTCGCAATGAGAGTGGGTACACAGAAGTCGTCCTCGTGCTTTTTGGCTCGCTCTCTTTTCCTGCCGAAAAAATAAAGGCGCATGTAGTCAAAGCAACGTTTACTACAAAAACCACTTTAACTTCCAGACGTATATCAAGATAAAAGAGTTTTAGTACTTACAAATAAGATCTTGCAGGCGGTACGAACAGCGTCGGAGCTCTCCTAATATATGAGCGTGGCTTTTCGCGTGCACAGGCTATGAACGGTGCTAGCTCGAGTGTGCATGCATTTTCGTCGTGTTGGTTGTGCACGTGGTTGGGGTCCGCCGTGGAGTCAAGAATGTCTTATTGTGATGCGTCGCGCGGTTCCAAGACGAGCAGTGGAGACGATGGTGGGGGAGGGGTTGGATGGAGGGGATAGAGTCATTTTCCTTTACACAGGTTTTGTGGTTCCGAGAAAAGTCCTCGAGCTGAAAGGTGGAGACAGGGAGATCGTGGAAGGGTGCACGAACAGCGAAGCGCATAGCTGCGCGCGAGGGAAAATAGCTTTGAGGAAGTGACAACCAAAAAGAAAAAAAGCGCTTCGCGGGGTGGGGGGCTAGCCCGCTATCTAAAAAAAGGGCGCGGCCGGGAGAACAGGTAGGGAGGTATGGGAAGATTTGAAAGAGAGAGGGAAAGGGGCCAAAACACGTGAAAAGGGTTTGGAATTTTTGGAGAACGAGTTACATGGCCACAGGCAGTACGGAAAGCAATACCTACAAGGAACAAGTGGACGGGAAACACGGAAGCGTCAAAGTATTGCTACAAAGCTGCAGCAAAAGCCCGAAAATTTTGAAGTGAAAAACTTGGAACTTCAAGATGAATTTCGCCAAAACGACTTCAGACACTCGCGTATTTTGTGGGGCCGTATGATGTGGCTTCTGTTAGTTCAAGATAGCTTAAAATGTTACCACATAGTAACAAAAATATAAAGCAAAAAAAAATATCCAAGCAGAATGTGCGCTCTATCATAGTTTCATGTACCGTACATACGGCAAACAAGCTAGGTTAACATGCGTCTAACGCCAGTTGTCAGTCCATTTATTCAGTGGTCGTCGAAGAATCCTCAAATTGTTTGTTGGTGTGGAAGTTTCGCGCAAAAAAAGCAAAAACAAAGGCATGTTGAATTGTGGTTCGCAACTACTTTCGATGGTTTTCATCAATAAAGGTCATGTTCGAAAGAAAAAAAACTTGCGAGTAAATATGCAAGGACGTGAGCAAGAGCTGTATTTCCCCCAATGCAAATTACGCAACAGAAGAATAAAATGGTCAAAAACAACAATTTCCAACACTACGATTTGCAGAAAAGGAAGGAAATAGCAAATCAGAAAACACGGGAAAGGCGCGATCACAGGGCACGAGGTAGGGAAGCGTAGGAATCGCTTAGCACGTGTCCGCGTGCGTTTATGAAGCACCCGCCTAATATTCCACGAGCGCCACGCATAATTCGAAATTACGCGGCGACTGCTTCGTTTCTGGACGTTGCCAAAACAGAGCACAATTTCGGTTTAGCGAATGCACTTGCGCTAATCTATTACGTTTGTATCGCGATCTCCATGAAGCAGACACCAGCTCCGCACTGCGGCAGTGAATTCCTAGAGCGAATAAAAAAAGTGATTTTTTTATTCCAAAAATTTAATCAAATCAAACTTATTTGATTTTTGTTGAAGGCGCCTGTTGACAATTTTTGTTGAAGGCGTCTCGGGTGTAACCAGAACGTTAATTCTGATCAACAGGACTTCGATCGCAATTCTCCTAAACGTATTATTGCTGCTCACTGCACAACCAGAGTGCAGCTTTTCCAACGGAATCATGGGTAGCTTTGCTCACAAACTGCAAAAGTGTTCGGTTAAAATATAATAATAAATAAAACCAAATCTTTGAACTCGCATGTTTTAGCGCGTTCGAAAATTATGAACTGCCGATATGGTACTCGACAATAAAAATAATTTTGAACCCATTTTAATTCATGACACAATGTTTACCAACGTTTGCCAGTATACTTTGAACACTGGATAAGCGGTGGCAATCCTAGGCCAATATAGCCAGCTCCCGGAAATGGCATAGCCAATTCTGGCAAAGAGTGGAACAACACTGGCTAACATGGCCCATGATAGCCAGGATTCGATGATGGCACAGCCAGCAATGGCAAACAGTGGGGCAATCCTGGCTAACCTGGCCCATGATATCCAGGATCTAATTACGGCTCAGCCAATACTGGTAAAGCGACGGACAACCAGGGCCATTGTTGGATGTGCTGAGGAGTGGCACAACCAATATAGGATGCTCACTGGCAACTCTGGGCCTAGTTAGGGCCACGCTTTGCCAGTGGTTTTCCAATATTGGCCCGCTGCCGTGTGCTACCTGGGAAGGCACTGTGCAGATGTCTTAAGTGCGCGGAAAAACCTGTTTAAAGGCAATGATTGCTAGTCTGCCGGGATCAATTTGCAAGGAGCACATGACTCGAAAACCAGTGAAGGCACCTTTAGGCATGTTTACACTGGCTATTTGGCAACGTCGCGCTAATTTTCTAGACGACCGATTTCGATCAATTAGTTACGGTTTCCGTAGCACATGTAAAGCGGGGAGGGAGCGTAAAAAATAGATTTAAGCCTGTCGCGCGACCTCCGCGACTCGCCAGTGTGAACTCACCTATCCTGCTATCGATTGCAAATGTGCTCTAAGGGCGATGCGTGGTTCTATTTATTTTTGTTCACAAAATACCAGGCGACCATGAATAATCACACTGCAGCAACTGCCGAAACACGGGAGCAGACCGGTGCAGCTACTGGGACCTTGCAATCTCACTGCGGGAATTAAGAGGCGGCACGTTCGGTCACTGCGGAAACGATCACTCTTCCGCCTCGTAACCACCTCATGACGCCCGCTTCGGGTTAAGCACTTGATATTCGTGTGTGTGTTGTTGCCATTCCGTTCGGATGATGCTCGGATGAAGCCACCGGGGATACAGCGGTGGCGAAAGTTTATGCGAAGGAAGTCCTCCTTCGCCACAGCCTTGTCTTGGGGGTCTCGCCGGAAAGCGCGCACCTTATGCGACTTAACTTTGACAGTAGTCTCCGCAACTCACCGCAAACACTTGCTCACAGTCGGTTGGGCTACGCGGACGTTTACTTCATTTCCTACGGTGTCTTGAAGCCCACCGGTGACGAGGCGCGCACAGCACTTGCCGCTCCACTGACCGCGCACTCACCCGCACACCTCGAAGTTCAACATCGAGTTCATCGCACTGCCATTGTGCTCCTTCCTATGTGAAAATGTCGAAACAACTCGTCCGGCACGTCGAAACCGTCTTCATGCACCCTCTTACACTGTTGCTCGCGCGGCCACCGGCGATGTAAACAGCCGCCATTTTCTGTCTCAAGTGGTTTGAGACCACTCGTTCCAGTTCTGAATAATCGTCTAAAATGGCTCGCATAATTAGCTAAGCAACGTCAACACTTTTGCACGTTTATGACGTCGGCCGGTGAAGCAAAAAACCAATATGGCCGCTGGTCACGATCGACCAATAGGAACGGGGCAAATGAGACACTTTTTGAGACACTTTCCTATTGAGACGATTTTGAGCGATTCGTAATCGCGCCCCTGGTCAAGCATAATGACAACACTGAAGAATGTCTTGCAGTGTTTGAGTCAACGCCTCTCACGGCGAGCCAGGTAGCTGCTGCGACTAAAAGGGATCGCCTTCGTTCCAAAGTCGTGCAGTTCACCTTATCTGGCTGGCCCGCGCACCACGATGATAAATTTCAGCCCTTTTACGTTCGTCGAAACGAACTATCGTATGAGCAAGGCTGCATCACGTGGGGCCAGCGAGTGATCATTCCGGACGAGCTTCGAGAAGCAGTAATGACATTACTACATGACGAACACCCTGAAATGCAAAGAATGAAAATGCTTGCTAGGTCGTTTGTTTGGTGACCGCTTATTGCCAAGAACATTGAAGACACTGTCCGTCAATGTACAGTGTGCCAAACGACCTTACTAACCGGGCCCTAACATAAGGCTCTGTGGAACCGAAGCCGGTTCCTCGACAGTACGCGAGGTCCTTACTTACCACAAGCAAAATCAGATAAACGACCCCCCGCACATAAGGAACTAACGCGGAAAGTAGATACGAAGTCATATCCATACTTAGGCCACTTGCACCACATGCACCCTGCATAATAGCCAAACACATTCCCACTTTGCGGGGAACCTACACCACTGTATCACACCTCGTGGGCTTGCCAAAGATATTTGCAGCGTATGGCTACACGGAGGAACTGTACAGCGATAACGGACCTCAGTTTACTGCGCAGGAGTTCTCCAATTTCACCTGTTCTCACGGGACTCGCCACACGCGTACGCCACCGTACCATGCTTAATCGAACGGGGCAGCAGAAATGTTAGTTCAGACGACGAAAACCACTCTACTCAAGCAACTGCTTCACGATAACCTAACAGGGCAGAACAAAACTGTGCACCAACGACTTAACGACTTCTTGCTTGCTTACAGGAACACCACGAATTCCGTAACAGGAAGAACGCCGGCTGAGCTGTTCCTGAAACGACAACCCCGAGTGAAGCTTTCGCTTCTGAAGCCAAGTTTTGTGCAGGACATGCGCAGCCGCCAATGCAGTGACGCCACTCATCGCAACGACGGCCGAGGAAGGGACCCGCAGATGGAAGCCGGTGATGCAGTTCTCGTCAGGACTACGAGAGGGGAAACCCTCTCATGGGAGGAAGCGGTCGTAATGCAACGTGTAAGCGACTCTACGTTTGTAGTCAAAGTCGGTGACCAGTTTCGTTTTGTGCATATCGACCACTTGAGACCCAGCTGGATATCGGGTGCAAAGTCATCACTCCATCCGGACGTCACAAAAGAAGCGCTTCCTGAGTCCACTCCAAGTGTCGCTGTTCAGCGAGACTTGCCATCAGCTTCCTGGGAAAAAGATCTCCCTGCTGTCTCCATGATTAGTGGTCCCACTGCGGACAAGCTTGAGGATGTTCGCTTAGATGACGCCACTTCAAATGAGGAACCGGCATAGCAGCCTGAGGCAAGACACATGGCAGCGCAGCCTTCAAGTCCTACCGCATCAACCATGGCTACACCCGAAGAGGCCCATTTGCGAAGAAGTAATCGCACAAGACATCCTCCTGATCGCTATCAAGCCTCCAGTTATGAACGCGGAAAGAAACGCGTGTAGCTTTGATTGAGAAAGGAATGTTCTGTATCAGCCAGTCAGTCTGATAACATTTTACCAGAATTGACGTGTGCCTGACCGGCATGCAGCGTTACCTATAAAAGAACGCTGCTGCCTTGAATAAAGAGCTTTTTGCGTTGCTACCACAGAAGCGAACAGAACAAAATGATCTTTAGAATGCAAGAAAACGTGAGCATCGTTCTTTTGTCTGCAAGTGATGGTTTGTTAGTTTCTACATAAAGACTGCTTATGAGCGACGTCCTGCATGGACCAGTGGAAAGATGCCAACCTAAATTACGCACTGGGTCCAGTCGTTTAAGGTATGATGGTCTCGCTGACCCATGCACTATAGATCTGTTATCCAAGGTAGAGCATGCTACGGAGGGGTAAATTTGTAAGAGACATGTCCTATCGCACCCCTAGTGTTTCATGACAGCAGTTTGAGTATGTTCAGGGATTGAGAGGCTTTTTTTTTTCAATGCATTTATCTGACGCAGGAAAGTGAGTTCTTTTTCAAACGTTATGCCTTGAAATTTATGTTCAGTTTTTACGGATAACTCTATTTCGTTCAGGTTTAGGGTGAAATCTGCCTGTAAACCTCGTATGAGAGAGGAAAGAATGGTCATTGTCATTCGGCGGAGAAAACCGGAAACCATTTGTGTCTGCCCATGTTGCCAGTTTATTTATTGCTAACTGTATTTGCCTTTCACATGTTGGTATGTTGGAGGATCTGCAAGCTATCTGGAAGTCGTCTACATGGGCTGAGTACATAACGAACTCTGATGTAATATTACTTAGATATTTCATTTTTACAACAAAATGTATTGCGCTTAACATACAATACTGAGCTACCCAATTCTCTGGGATAAATTTCTTCCAAAGGGTTGAACCTAGGCGTATATGGAATGAGCGGTTGGAGAAGAAATCTTTTAGAGAGTTCAACATCCTTCCGCTGATGCCAACGTCACCTAAGCGCTGAACAATCTCGAACCACCAGGGCATGTCGTATACCCTCTCTAAATAAAAAAAAGGACCGCAAGACAGTGATACTTCTGAACAAAGGCTTTTCGGACAGTGTTTCGAGACGAATCAGATAATCTGTAGTGGAGCATTCCTTTTTAAAACCACACTGATTGGTGTCAAGAAGTCGAGACGTTTGAAGGACAAAAGCTAGTTTCATATTCAGGACACTTTCAAAGGACTTGGCGAGACAACTGGTAAGGGCTGTGGGTATACCCGGTGTTTTCTTTTAGAAGGTCCAAAATTTTTAAAGAGAGGTAAATTCATTTAGATTTATTTTAACCCCGGGGCTATACTGAGGGCCACGGCGGACGCCAGGTAAGAGGCAAACTTCTTTAATTTGTTCGCTGATTAACTGGATACGGTAATTTACTTTTATAATTTTTATTTTAGGGGATATGTTGTATAGCAGAATTGGAGATGGTCTTCCAAACAGTCCAGCAAAGAAAAAAAATTTAATAAAAAAATTTTTTGCGCGCGTTACGAAGCGAGAAAAAGTCACCCTGGTAGGCAGCTTCACAGTGTAACACAGCGTCTGTGAGCGCCTGTCACGTAGCTCGCTCCGCCCGGCGCTTTGTGTCAGTGCGTTTTTGTTCCGACGCTGCATTCCGTGCGGCCGCGGAGCGAAGCGAAACAAGGAGCGATAGCGCAGGCCGCCCGTCCGGGCTGCAGGTGATATCAGTCGTGTGACGCAAAGCGCAGGGTGGAGCGAACTACGTCAGAGGCGCTCATCGCCACTGAGTTGCGGTGTGAAGATGCCTACCAGGGTGACTTTTTCGCGCCTCGTAGCAGGCGTGAAAAATTTTTAATTGAAAATTGTTTTTTATCGGTTGGACTGTTTGTAGGACGATCTCCAATTCTGCGAATACAACATAACCCCTAAAATAGAAATTAGAGAAGTTATTAACATATTTAGTTAATCAGCGAACTAATTAAAGCAGTTTTACTCTCTCCTGGCGCCCGCCGTAGCCTCCAGTATAGCCCCAGTGCTAAAATAAATGTAAAACAATTTACCTTTTTTTTAAAAATTATGGACCATCTAAAAAACACCCGGTATAACTGCTAGGAGAGGTTGGTAGTTTCCCAGGTTTAAGAAAAGATGGAGTAATAGTTCATTTCAAGGCTTCGGGTATTTTGCCTGATACACAAACTTTGTTAAAAAATCCTAAAAATGCGTCTGCGGCCGGTTCAGAGAGATGGGCTCCATATGGTAATGTATTTGGTCTGGGCCCGGTGCAGTCGGCTTACCGGTGAAAAGTACTCTGTGTATTTCTTGAACTGTAAAAAAATTATTTCAGCGCTCATTTCTACCGCAACTTGTTAGCAGTGCTTGCTTCTCCGCTGTGTTTTGTGTTTTAGAAAAGTTGGTGTGTGGTGCGATGAGCTGGAAATTATAGAAAAATATTCACCTAACATACCTACCTCTTCTTCTATACTTGTCTGTATACCAGGAGCTGTCAGAAGGGGTACTGTGAACGGGGAGTAGCTGCCATATAGCGTTCGGACCTTCTCACATTTATTTTGACGCGGATGAGCTGTTTATGGCCGACACGTAATTTTTCCACGAAGATTTTTTCGACACTACGACAGATATATTGAGCTTACGCCTCTGCCTTTTTAAAGTTTGTGAAACTCTCTTGCGTTTGATACCTACGAAAAATGCCCCAGGCTATGTTTTGTTTCTTTTTTTTGCTTCTTTAGATTATTTTTGTACAAATATTTGTTATTTTGTTTTACTACACCTGCGGAATGGGAAAATGTTCGTCGCGGAGCGGTGGTAATACAGTTTGTGAAAAGCTCGGCTACAATGCGGTTGTCCGGATCTAATTTATCTATACTGGCCTCTGCTTGGAACAGTGCCCAGTCCGGTAAGTGCAACTTCTAACGTCGCGGTTAAGCTGCGATTTCTTTGGAGAAAGATGTTAGGTTGACTAATATGGGCAGGTGATCACATCGCTGTGGATTATATAAGGCATCCCAAATAAAATCTGGGAAATAGAAGTCGATCTACAAGTGAAATCTATACAACTCATTTTTCCCGACCTAGGAGAACAATAGTCACCAGTGTTTTAGAGACAAATGTTATAACAAAGTACGAAATCTTCAATCACTTGACCTCTAGTGTCGGTTTTCCCACTACTCCAAAAGCATGAGTGGGCGTTAAAATCTCCTATCATCAAAAACGGTTCTGGTAGTTGATCTAAAAGGTCTTCAATGTCATGAATTGTTACCTTAAGTTGAGGCTCTATATATACGCAGCACACTGTAATTGATTTAAATATGTGCAGGATGGCCACCATTGCTTCTAATCTTGTTTTAAGCTTGTGCTCGCGAGCTGCAACTCAATTTCTAACTATGATGGCAACGCCACACGAAAGCCAGCTCGCCTCCTCTCGATCCCGGCGGGAGACCTTATAGTGTTTGAGAATGTTTTCGAGTTTATAGCCTAGGTTTTCTCTTGTAAACAGAAGACTAGATGTGAATGTGTGGCTAGAATTTCTTTGATGTCATTTAGGTTATGTTAGAGTCCCCTGAAGTTCCAGTGCATGGAAGCCATCTTGTATTATGTGGGTACTGAGAAAACTAGGTTTTGTCTTCTGGCGCTCTGATTCGGGGCTTCTCTTTTGTTTTGTGGGTCTAAGGAACCCCGCCGTCCCTCCGACGTCGATGGCACAGAGCTGCCTTGACTTGACGCTGGACGTCCGTGCAGTACGCACGGCTATTTTTGTGTCGGGCCTCTCAGTGAGCGGAGGGGCCATGGGGCCCACTGACTTGGAGGTTCGCGTGGCCTGTTTTTTTGTGGCTGGTGGCGCAGTGCTGGCTGCTGCCACCTGGGGCACCGGCAGTCCTGTTTCAGGCTCGCTGTGTGTGGCCTGAGCAGGAGCCGGAAGCCTGTGGAGCCGTGACCTGTTGCACCACAGAGAAGAAGCTAGGTTTGTGCATCGAAGAAACTTGCTTCTGAATAATGGAATTGAGTGGGCGAGTTGGTTTTACATCTTGACAGTGAAAGCGCTCAAAAGGACAATGACGACAGAAAAGGAAAGACATACAAAGCGCTTACTTTCAACTGATTTTATTTCATGCGAAAAACAGCTTTATACTCATAGTAATCACCTGCGCATGCTTACAAGAACATTACCATCGAGTGATAGCTGGCACGTTCTTTCAGACAACCGGCATGCCCGATGTAAGGTAGGACATCTCTTTATCCGACAACAAAATTGACGGAGCGCTTACGCAATCATCGCCCGCTCGTGCTATCTCAAGAGCCTCCACAATCTCTCTCGTTATTTGACATCTACTTTTAAAAAGTACCTTACACCTGTGAAAATCGGGACGGCAGACTTCCTTGCTTTTCTTGCTTTTCCATTTGCACTTCAGACAATGGATACTCAAGTGCCCACCTCTTTTGTTTTCCACGTTGTAACTATGCTCTCCTAACCTCTCATTTATGCATCTTCCCGTCTGTCCTATATAATATTTGCCACATGTCAAGGGCACCCTGTACACGACGCCTTCTACGCAACTTACAAAAGGCTTTTGGTGCCTGATTGTGCAGGCAGCCTTTCCCTGGTTTCCAGAAGTGCTTTTCTTGCATAGGGCGCTCAACTTATTCGGGGCTGAAAACAGAACGTTTATATTTACCCTGTTGCCAATTTTTCTCAGGTTGTGTGATAACCTATGCTTATATGGAATAACAGCCAATTTTATTTTGTTAGTTGTATTATCCCGCTCTTGCTGGGTCGTAGTTTTCTTTTTTTTCTTCCTCACAAGTCCTTCGGCCACTGATACCAGCAACAAATGAAGCGGATAACCCGCGTCTTGCAACCTTTTTGATTGCAGAAACAGGCTCTCCTCAGTCACATGAGGGCATGACTTTTTTATACTGTTTAGAAACCCTAAACGAGCTATGTTTCGTTTTATAAGCTTAGAATGCGCAGAAGTGAAAGGCAAAGGCGTTTTTCCTTCCCTAGGATGATAACTCCAGCATGTGTGATTTTCTAAAAACTTCAACCGGATGTCAAAAAACGTATGCTATTGTTTTCCGGCAGCTCACGTGTGTCGACCAGTGGAGATAAGCAGTCTGAAAAATGATCTAAAATACGTCCCACGGCCTCATCGAGGGGGATACCAGTGGTGTCTAAAAATATTAAAAAATCGTGAAGAAAACGAAAGTCCTTAAGCACTCCTAGTGCTTCAAACCGGGCAAAAAGCCCTTGGTCACATTCAGATAAAAAGATATCACTTAAAATTGGAGCAACACTGGATCTTATGCATATTCCTTGCTTTTGTAAAAACAGGTCATCGTCCCTCTTAACAAATGTAGATTTAAGATAGGTGTTTAACAACTCCAAAAAAAAACGCCAACACTCACACCCACAGAATTCTGGAAGGCAACGACACCAGCTTTCTCTATACATCCTTCTAGACACTGTAGCAAACCATTTTGGGGGAGCGAATGATACATATCTTTAATGTTACTACGGAATCGAGATAATATCGCCTTTACGGAGTTGCGTAGAAGAGAAACGAGGACTCCACTTCAGGCGCCTTGCTCAGATTTCTTGTAAAGTTTAATAATGCTTCTATACATGTCTAAAGAACTCCGCCATCGAAAACCAAACTACGGCCCTTTAGCACTATATTGAATGGCGCTACTTATTCAGAAGTTGTAAGCATCACTCAGAATGGCCGTTTTGTGCCATCACGGAAAGTGAAGGATGTACATGGGCGCGTTAAAACACAGTTAAGCATGTGAAATAGACGATAACAATGCATTTCCTGTAATGGTAAGCTGCGAAATGCAAGACATGTAACAACGATTGCCACAGAACAATGCAGGAATAAAAAATAGAGAGATAAATAAAGGACGCAGAGAAAAATTTGTAAATAGCCTCTTCTTGTTTTGCTAATGCGACCACACACAGAAAGAAAGCTTGCGATACAGTCAGCTATACAGCCAAATCAAAAAAGAAAAAAAAGACACTGGAGAGCAAGAAATATTTCGATTTTATGTGTTGTAGTAAAGCGGTCTGTGAAGAGCTCCTTCACATATGTTGAAAGGTGTCGATGAGCTGTTGGATTATCTGTTGAATGCAGTTTATTAAATACAATTTCAGTGAGTACAGACCTAAAATGTCTGCTTTCATATCTATTGTACATATTGGGTAGGAGTGACGCCGCTTGTCTGTAAAGTAGCAGATCGTGTTCAGGGTCAGTTGTGCTGAACGCAACATGTTTAGCATGGCAAATCACACCGACCGATTTCGTTGGTTTACTTTTTTGAGCAATCAAGCCATGATTGAACTTTCATGCGAGGCGGTGGGACTTTTGAATGATGGCCATTCACATCATAGCAGCTGAAAGGCCTATGTAAGCTCAGAATCAGGCTGCATAGAAGGCAACAAACTCGAGGCAGCTACTGAAAAGTTCAATGGTATGATCTGCCTACAGCTACTAAAAGCACCCTTTTCAAAGATTATCCAAATGTATTGAGTAAAATATGCATTTTCTTTAACATCATTGCGTCACTTCTTTCTCAAGGATTGCTCATGACGTCCTCAGTCTCTTCATCAGCAAGAATGTTCCTACTCTCGTCTGCTTCAGTCCAGTGGAGCCTTCGTAGAAGGACGTAAGAATTTTACTTGATGGTTTATGGTTTAAGACGTTTTAACGTCCTGTAGCGGCTCAGGCTATTAGGGACGGTGTAGTGAAGGGCTCCGGCAATTTCGACCACCTGGGGTTCTTTAACGTGCACTTTGCATTTCGCCTCCCTCTAAAGCCCACCGCCGCGGCTGGGATCGAACCCGCGTCCTTTGGGTCAGCAGCCGAGCTCCATGTGCACTAGCCACTGCGGCGGTCGAATTTTAGGTGAGGAAAATGAAACAGAAGTTCATACGCGAAAGCACATGACGCTAATATCAACGAGAGTTTCTCACAGAAACGAAAAAAGCAATACCCAAATACATTTGGCTCTTTTTTTCTCATACTGCACCACTGTATGTTACTATTGCATGAAAAGATAGAATAAAAGCAATGCAGAGACATGTTGGTCCTAACGTAAAGCCTATAATGTAATTAAGAATTAACATCAAAAGCGCAGCATACTCATACCCTCTACGAGTCGCAGCAAATAATTTTTTTTAACCACTGTGCGCTGTCAACATGGTAAAATAGTTTGGAATTTACACCCTACGTCGAAAAAACTTAATTTAAAACAGTAAGAGACGTAAACAATCAAGAAACTTCAATTTGATGAGCGTAATCGGTAATATTATAGCTGGCTCAGAAAATTTTAAATTGTTGGCAAGTGACAGAAGCCGTGAATATGTAAAAAAGGAGAGTAAAAACGCAAGTATTCGTTAGAATGATGACGTCAGGCAAATTTAGATTTTAAATTTAGTTAAACACATTTTAATAACGTTTTGTATTGAATGAGAAGAAAAAACATAGGCGTTCACGTATCTGGACTCGCCATAGGTTTTTTAAAATATACACTGTTGTGTACGGAGCTTGGTATGACGTATGTGAAAGAATGGACAAGTTTTTTATATTACAGTACAATCCTTAAACATACGTCCTTCAATCGTTGTGCTAGCTAAAATTGGATAATTTTCAAATGGAATTTGCTTCCAGCCGTTACGAGACCCAGGCAGACCTCTCCAATGCATTTTTATTAACAAAAATCGAAAGAAATTGAACACAGCGCCTTTTAAACGTACAGGCTTCTTTAGAGGATTTGCGAGGGAGGAAGAGCTTCAAGTTCATGAAAGAAATGTATGGATCACTGTAGATAAAAGCTACTGTTAAATAAGGTGTTTTATAGGAGTGAGAACAAGACTAGGACATGAACGGCAGAGCATTTCGCTGTAAGTCGTGCGTTTCCTTCGCATACTGCCTTGAAGGTTCAGCTCGGCGGGTAAAGACAAACCACTTCACCTCAGGCGCTTCGGTTTCCAGTCCAGCGTTCGGCAAAACATCCTGTCTGTAATGAATATCCATCCTTCCATAGGAAGCCGCTACGCTGCATCTGAGGTTACAGTAAACTGTCAAGGAAAGAAGATTTGATCGTTATTTACCAGGAAATAAAAATGCTCTCTAACACACCAACTGTGTTGTTCATTCATTCATTCATTCATTCATTCATTCATTCATTCATTCATTTTTGACAGGAACCGGTACAGTGTATATGCTTATACATATTGAATTTTCCTGTCTGGATAGCCGAGGCAAAAGGCGTATTCAAACACCTGACGGGGCCTAGGAACCTTTATTGCACACATGACTCAGACAACGGCGCGAAGATCATAAGTAACACTGCACTGATGGGGAGAAAAAGCAAGAAAGTACGAAAGGAAATAAAAGCAAAAATGTTGTGTTGCACTAAGTAAAATAATAAACGATGGACACGCAGTAACAAAAGCAAAACGACCAAAATATAAGAATACACACAAGTGGTCTGCACAATTACAATTACAGTAACACTACAATAACACCATGAAGAACAACACTAATACAATAACACTATGAAAATGGGTAGCATGGGTAGCATGATTTCAAGCATGAATGCATAGCGTAGGTACGGACTACACAAAGCCAGACAGATTCATTTCCTATGCATACTGTACACTGTGAAGGAGGTGTTTTTAAACCCAGATGATGAATTTGACTCGGATAGGCGTAAACTAGCTGAGGGTATGTGTTGAGCAGTTCGGGAATTTGATGGCCAGCTAACTGTGTAGGATACGATGTTCGAGCTCTGTTTTTGACAAGTTTTTGACATTAGCAACTTAGTTTGTAAACAGCGAACTAGAAGCGCCATATCATTACAGTTCATGTCAAGAGCAAACAGGGGCCTTGCGGTGTTAAAAAATTCGCAGATTCGTCGAGGGAGTTATATCGTGCCAGTACATGCAGAAGTAAAATATATGACTTATCATTTCAGTGGCCATAAAGCTTTACTGCTAGCCCTTACAAGAAGAAATGGCGCGCAGAGCGACTGCAATGAATCGAATTTCGACATTGGACATCAATGAAGATAGAGCAGAAGACGACTTGGATGAAATTGTTGTAGATGAATTTATTGCCTGAGACCAAGAAATAATGTAGAAAAAAAAAACGAAATAAAATCAGTTAAAGCTGAGATGTATATAAGCGTCTGTATCGTTACGGCATAGCGGATATCTGTTAGAGCAGCAAGCAGTTCGAATATGGAGGCTGATGAACCGACATTTTCAAAAAACTAAAGCAAACACACACAGATGCTGAAAGATACGCTACGACAAATGTGAAATGTAATGCCATCGCTTTCGATTGTTAAGGTTTTTATTTCCACTCTCCATAACTTTTGTGTTTTGAGTCAGTTCGATCCATTCCATGGCCACATCCGCAGTACTGCTGCCGTCCGGCATTTCAAGCCAACAAAGAAAGGTTCGAAGATGGCGACGAGCATGCACCCGATAGCAACATAATACAAAGTACCAGATATATACTATGGCACGCATTATTTTGCGCCAGTTAGGATCAGTGACACTGCGGCGACGGTTCAGTGACCTCTGGCATCGCGAAACGAAGCTGCTCTACTCGCGCCGGCGCTCTTTTGAACACAGCTCGGTCGCAGATGTTGGGAAAGCTTTTAAAGGCGGCTCGCATTCCTACGAACGTTCTTTGATTGTTTGGAAAAGTGTCTTCGGGTTTGGCGTCAGGTTGGCGTTTAGTTTCGGCATCGGCGCTCAAGATATTTTATTACACTGTGCAGTTCACCTGGGCGGGAACAGTGCGACTTTCGAGGAGTTGGCTGCATTTGGCAGTTAATTGTTCCAAACATTTTGAAGAGAATTTTGCATTTCATTGAGCATCTTTACCGCACTACAGTCCGCACCCGGTGTATATTTCGCAGTGATGCATTTCGACTCAAAAGATTTTAGACTGTCAGAGGAACACACAGTTGGTAAGAAAATTGTCTTTATTGTAAAGCAGTAGATCTATGGACCTTTTATAGAAATATTAGAAATGAGTTCTAACATCCGCCAAAATTACTTTCTCCGGGGCGGTCGAATTAAAGCAATTCAAGCTTGTCGGGTGCAACGAACGGCTCGCTGGTGTCTTCACTGCCTTCGGCATCCGACACCTCTGTTGTAGCTGCTTTTATTCAGGCTTTCCTGCCGTTGACGACAATATCTTGGGTGTCTTCTTAAAGCAGACATAGTGCACGGTGTTATTTCGCTGCTCTTGGCTTTTTTTTGACGAGGTTTTCCGCATATGCTCAAAAATCCAAGCACCGAAAAGAACCCACCACTAGCAGCATTCGCTTGTATATCAATACATGCATGGGAGCTAGTTTCTAGTTTCGCTATGCGATTTAGCAAAGTAAAACGTAGCATGCGGAATCCGGCCACCTATTTTTTTTTTTTACTTTGACAGCAACTCTACGATTCTTCGGCTGTTAGCATTTTTCTACACTCCGCACCTACACATAGTCCGCACCACGCGAAATTTCAACTTTTCATCATGTATAGTAATGTAGTATTGTATGGAAGATACGGTAATACTTATTTAAAATCTGCTTCAAATTCTAGCTCCGACACCAGTATTTTTACAGTGTGTCAGAAAGCACCTGCCTTTAAGAAAGCGCAAATATTTTAGCCCGCCACGCAGATTTCACGCTTTGGAATTACTTTGTGGACATATTTTCAAACGGAATTTTATGCTTGACGCTGAAGCTCACCTTAATTCAGATTTAGCAGATGTTTCTTCGCCAAATATCTCTGATACAAAAAAGCATTTTTCTACAGGTTACCTCACAGCCGCTTTTCACACCGAGAACTTTAGAACCTTGGCATTTCAAAAGGAGGGCAAGCCGAACATTTGCGCACTCTCTTGAAATACGAAGCGAATAACCTAGACTAAAAGCGGGAACATCTTACCGCAGGCGCTGACGCACAAAATACGCTATTAATTGAAACAAGTTATTGCCCTAAAATGAGAAGGTGCATAAGCACTGTTTCTTAACTCTATATTTTGCACTAGGAGCTTCATTAACTATACTTTGATAGCGCATAATGACTGTGTTGCTTCGTAATCTGCAACGTTTCGAACAGCAATGAAGAAGACGCACACACTGAAGCGTGTAGACGGATGCGTGTAGTCAGCGCAGAGTTACTGCATTTTCCCAGTGATAACAATCGCTTGACAATACTCGTACTGGACAGAAGCTCTGCAGATATTGAGCAGCCTGCTCAAAGCAGTATTTTTCTGTTCCATGTCGAGAAAGAAACATGCTCTTTTTAATCAAAAAACGGACGCAATGTTTGTGCAATTTATGCCACCAAAAGTGATGCACGTTTTGGTAATTGGAAAGTAATGCAGATGGATAACGACCAGCTCAATGAAGACATGAAGTACATACTCGGAACGAAGAAAAAAACTTGGTTGGGGTTTTATTCGCAAGTGATGTGCTTTATGTCAGAAGAAATATTCGACATTTTACATCTTATAATGACCGGGGTACTTTTGATAAGTATATTTGTTTCGTGGTCGGCATTTTCTTGGTTTTGTTTGTTTTCTCTTTTTTGTGGTAATGGGGTGTTTGCTCGCGGTGCTCTGGGGATCAGAAATCAGCGCCATGTTGCTATCTGCGTTCTTTGTTCATGCTCCGCTGTGCTGCTTTCACTATCAAGAATGCTCTGACACTGGCGCTGTGAGGGTGATTTGCACGGCACAAAAGAACACAGCTGTGGTTGGTATTCTCTACAGTCGGTCGGTGTGCGGATTTTTTTATTGTTCAGAGCACAGTATAGTGTGAGAGAACATATTTATCGCATTGTAGAGTGGCGGTTGTCTCTACATTCTCTACATTGTCTCTACATTCGCATGCGCAGGTGATCTGAAGTGTACATATATTCTGCTCTCGCATGAAAATAAAAATCAGTTGGAAGTAAGCGCTCGTGTGTCTGTCTCTTTCTGTTGTCCGTTGTTTTTATGCGCTTTCCAGGTTTAACATGTCTAACCAACTCGCCCAAACGCAGCCATTATTGATCTACATTCTCGTTGAGCATCTAGGGAGATACCGAGAGTTGAACTTTCTTCATATTGCGCAACATTAAAAAGCAGCTAAATTTAATATTGAATCCCGATATGCGGAAATAAAAACTGCGGAAATTAAGAACCCTGTGAAAATTAAAACCTGAAGTTAGGCTCAGGCTAGAACCGTGGTTCCCAAAGGTTGCAGTGTTTTTCGCCACGCACAAAGGCTACCACTTTTACCTCAGTCGCCCGGAAAGAGGGGAACGTTCAGGTCTTGTTTCTATAGGTTTCACTTGCCGAAAACTGCTGATCAACACATGAGTGGGGTATCTTGCTGGTCTCAGGTGAGGCGGAGAGTGGAGAGTTCGGACTCGACTGTACAAAATTAAACGAGTGACGTCTTCACGCTGTACGCTTCGCATATATTCAGTGGTATCTTAGTGGGTATCAAAATTTTGTTATCAGTGAAACGCGAACGGTAATTTTGTTGCTGCTAAGGAACCCAAATGTTACAGGAATCAGATTTTTGTACATTGCCAGGATGAAATGATGCCCCACTGAATATTCCAGAGAAGCGCAACTTAGGCAGCTAGTCGGACAGGTAGGTCACGCCACCGTAAGACGGCACCCACCTTGCAAACCGGACTCGCATCAAACCACTCATCGTGGACAGTCCCAGTTTAATGATCCGAATTATTTCATTCTTAGAGTGTTACCGCCTATTATCTCACTTCTCTTTTGTCGCACTGTCGTCGCCGGTGTCGGCATCCGCACCACCTCCTGCCTCGGTTGATAGGTGTCAAAATGGATAGAGGGTGTGTTGGAGAGGGAAGAGGTAGAGACGGTTTGAGGTGATAGGTGGAAAAGTAAAAATAGTTAAATCTCTTTCCACTTTTAGGCAAGAATGGGGGAAGGTACTAGTAGCCTATTGGCTTGGCCATACGTATTGGATGTGGCAGGTGGTTGCTTCAAACCACAGGCCCGGACAAGGTGCAAAAATAACGGCTCGAAAAGAAATGAGAGGGAAACTCCCCTCCCCACATTTAGGGGAGACAAAACGTTGGAGAGCGAAGTGGGAGACGGCTGTTTTATTCGCCTGTGCATCTTCCTCGGCTGCTGAGGTGGTTTCTTAGAAACCCCTCCCCAGACAAGGATGGGGACAAGCATTCCCCGGCTCGTCACAGTGGTTTTTTAACGGAGTAATATTAGGGTCTGTTTTCGTAGAAAAGCTGGCATCGCAATCCCCGTCGGATATGTTGGCCGCGAGTGAGTAATGCCAAGAGAAGCAACTCAGGTGGCCAGTGGGCTGCCTAGGTCACGTGACTTTGTGAAGTCATCAAACCCTGCCCACCGGATTCTGAATAGCCTGCTTACTGTAGGAGGTGACATTCATTCAGTAGTTTCGGGCGACCTAAAATAATCAAAAATTATTGCCGCAATACATATGGTATGTATGTCTGCGCAGTTGCTAGGAAATTGGTTGGGGGAATTTGGTCGGAAATAAGGACAGCAAGTATTTTGCTCTCGTCCTTCAATTTCTCTTGATTCCATTACTGGCCTGCCTGGCGGGACAGAAGGGGGTAATAATTTCCCAGTAGTGTGGCCCCCCCTCACAGGATTCCCGACCACTAACCAACTGCAACGGGCCCCGACCGCCGGAGACAGGAGAAAGTAACATGGGGTTAGCTACCTGGGGCACCTCCATGACGCCTGCATCCGCAGCCCGTTCCAACCGCAGACTAGGTTTTCTGTTATTCTTACTAAAAGGGGCGTTTCCAACCAGTTAGCTACTAGCCGTCGTGTGCTTTTCGCGGAGTTTGCAGACAGCGGAGTCTGAAAACGTAGAAGTCGTTGCTACTCCCAATGCGTTTGCATCCCCTGAGAATGGGTCCCGGCCATACCCTCCCCCCGCTGGCATTACGCCAGAACAAAGCTAGTAGCCGAAACTACAGCGACCCGAAACTGACGGCGCGGGGAAGAGGTGATAGTTAAATCAATGATCAGCCGCATGAGGTTGCTCTAGGGAAGCAACCAGGTTCCTGTAGGCCCCACTGCAGGCAGCATCTGCCATCGCGTGGCAGTGGCAGATTGATTAAAGGCCGCACCACTGTGCCAGGAGTAGTACGAGGACGCCCAAGAATCTAGGAGTATAAAGATGAGAATGACGAATTTAGCATGTAGGGGCATTATCTCATGAAAGGTATCCCGCCGTACGCTTAAAGAGGAGCTTAAAGGTGCACTGAAGACGAATCTGAACTCGTCTTCTTGCCGCGGGAACTCGATCTACGCGTTCTGAGCATTCTTAGAAACTTCGCTTTATTTCCTCGTGTGGCTACTTTTCCTAATTAAATCGAATGACCGTCTGGCGTCCGCCTTTTTTTTTTAATTCTCCCTTGTACGGTGGGCGGAGTCGACCAACGCGTGGAGTGCCTTGCAGCCAGCTCTGTGGAGTCTTTGCTTTCGCTTTATTTTGTTTTTTAGGTTTCCGTGAATAAATAGTTTTATTCACAGATAATATAGCCGCCAAATAAGCCCGCAGAAATAAAAATACGCGCGGACTATTTGCTTCTACGGACTACTATCTATTACTCCGCCGATGGCAGAGCAGCAAGCCGCCGCGGGACTGGCTGAAAGGCGCCCCACGCGTTGGTCGACTCCGCCCACCGTACGAGGGAGAATTAAAAAAAAAGGTGGGAGCCGGACGTTAATTCGATTTAATTAATAAAATCAACCACACAGGGCAATAAATCGAAGTTTCTAAAAATGCTCGGAACGTGCAGGTTGAGTTCCCGCGGCGAAAAGACGAGTTCAGATTCCTCTTCAGTGTTCAAGAAGAACAGCGCGAAAAGACAAGGACCACAGGAAGATACACAAAGACAAGCGATGACTTTCAACTAAAGATGTATTGCTCGGAACGTGGAAATAAATACATCAGGCTCTAAGCAACAAAAAGAACACATAGGGTTGATACACACTTGTCCACGCACACAAAAAATACCAAACAGATACAGCAGCATTACTTCCTTGCAGATAGAAATTCTAATTCTTTCTTTGACAACGATAAGGAGGGACTACTGATACATGCGTCCTTTAGCCGGGCGATTTCACCAGCTTCAATGATTTCTCGAGTCAGCGTATTGGGGTGTCTACTTAACACTTTTGTTGGTTGGAAGAATGGTTGGCACGTTTGGCTTTCGCAATCTCGGCAGTGGATGCCGAGGTGCCCTTTAACAGTATTATAAACAGTGATATTATGTTCTCTGAGGCGCTCCTTCAGGCATCTGCCCGTCTGGCCAACATACTGTTTCCCGCACGAAAGTGGAATAGAGTAAATGACACCTTCTTGGCATCCAACAAACTGATTTTCATGCTTTATGGAACACTTTTTTGGCGCGAATTCATCATTCACTTGTTTACACAGTTTCCCAAGCTTTTCGGGAGCCGAAAATCCTCTTCAGTGCACCTTTAAGTGCTTCTTGCGGCTTTTTCTGACGCTCTCTTGGAATATCTCCCGTCTTCTTCCGCCTGAGTGGCCGAGTGTGAAAGTATTTGGCAGCTTTGCTGCAGCTCGTGGGATTGAGTCTGAACCGACGTTACTACATTTCAACTTAGTCGACTTGCAAAAACATTCTTGTTCTATATATACGATGCTAGTGTATCCATTGAAGCGCAGGTAGTATAAATATAAATTATTCCAGTGTCCTCCAGCATGGCGTATTTTCCTACTGCACATTTGTGGAGCTAAGTCGCAGGCACCATGCCATACATTTAGCTGCAATTTCAATTGAGATTCCAGAAACAGCATACGTTTAACAGTAGCACGCATAATTCTGTGACACTCGTTTCATATGGCTCAACGCAATGCGGCTGAGCAGTGACAACGGTCTGCATTTGGACGAAGCCCTAAAGAAGGTGTTCGGTATTCTTTGGACTTTGCGGGCAAACTCATTCCGAATGCTTAGATAACCAACGTGGTCTCCTATTTCCCGAGGAGGATCTGTTACGTGCATGTTTGCTCGCCTACTGTAAATAATTCACAAATAAACTCTACAGTGAAAAAAAACCCTCGAGAGCTATTCGGCTTTGGCAGTTTTGAGCCACTAAGCAACGCCATAGGGCCCTTAATGTCAAACAACACAGACTTCAGTGACGCCATCTAAGATTTCCTTTTAAAAAGTGGTTAAATATTTTGTCAATCTAGTGAACGCTATCTTTGCTTCTCTTGCCATAAAAGCTTTTTCGCGTGGTGGCCACCATGATAAGTTCGCAGTTGGTAATGAAACGAAAATTAAACGCGAAAAATCCGATCTTTTACCTATTGCCAGGAACCATTGTTGATAACTGGATGGCGCTGCGGCTACAAATAAATTAACTTCAAAGAACATTTAAAATTTCCATACTACAAAATAGGCCAATTTCTAGAAATTTCAGAACAATATTTTTATAAGTATGCTTATTTTTACTGTTGTCATTATACCTATTATAAATGTTGTTTCAGAGGTGCTAAAAATAAAATTATTTTGAACCACCTAGGGTATAAACCACGCAAAATATGAAATTATTAACAAGAACAAAAAAAGCTTTTCTGCCGCATATTCTTGCCGTATATATTGAGGTGCCCCTAGAGTAAATCATCAACGACGGTGTGCAGCATTACAACATTTTACGAGATCCATTTACAGATGTTTAGTCGGAACAAGTTTTGCTTACGCGCGAAAATTTTTTTTTAAATTAAGCGGCTGCGCCTGTTTCACGAGATCTATTTAAGGATATTTAGTCCGAAGTTTAGTTTACGCGGGAAAATAATTTTTCAATTTGAGCATCTGCGCCAGTTATGGGCACCATTCTGCGCTCATTCTTCACTGCAGTGCGAGCGGTCACCAGCGGGAGGTAGGCACATGACCTCCGCGGTGTTCCAGTTGGGTGCTTCTAACCTACGCATATAAAAATGATCGCCTGACTTGATAATCCTTGAAAACACTTGTGAAATCCTTGTGCGGTCGTAAAGGGCAAAGTCCAACACGTACACTTGAGTGTTTACTTGAACATACACACTCTTGAGCATACACACACTTTGCTTACGCTTACATTTGGATAAATTTCAACAATTTCCTTTAGACGCAAAGGCTACGGAAGGGGTTGGTATGCTTCTCTGCCCATGTAAATAGGGGATGACGGGTCATTATTTGACCTGAGTATGGCCTCTGAGCTCTGGGTGTTGTTTTCCTAGCTCATCACAGTTTCACCAGTGCTCTTGCTTGCACTTTCGCCAGCTGAGTTTCCAATAAAATTTAATGCCCCAAACACATTTTAAGGTTTTTGGAGCCCCCGACGCTCATGGATGTCATTTATTCGTATAATGAGAAGACGCATCATCCGAAGCAGAATAAACTGAGTTAACTTTTCAGAGAGGGAGAGTTTAAACTGAATTTTAATCTTTTTAAAATCATCACGTAACCATTGTTCTGCCTTCTATGTGGCATAAATACACTACAAACGACTTCATTGACGCTTGTATCGTACACGAAGGTGCCCAAGTAGTACAATTTAACTCCGATGCTAGAAAAACAAGTCTCCCATTCCTCCCGTATATGCATTCGAAAAGCGTCAAAAGCCTTCACTCCCGTGATTCACTGTAAAAATTAAAAGTAATAAATATAAATCTGCGATACTTCATTTAACAACCATCGTCTTGAGGCCGCCGCGGTGGCGCAGTGGTTATGGCGCTCGGCTGCTGACCCGAAAGATGTGGATGCGATCCCCGCCAGACGGGCGAGTTTTATCGTATTCGAAATTCTAAAGCCCCGTGTGGTGTGCGATGTCAGTTCCCGTTAAAGAACCCTTCACTACGGCGTCCCTCACAGCCTGAGTCGCTTTGGGACCTTCAATCCCCATAAAGCATGAACTAACCACCGTTTTTAGGCATTATATCATTAAGTGCACCATGAGGCAGTGTAAGCTCTTATGATGGGTCAAAAGAAAAAAACCTCCGCGGGCAAACATTTGTTTCCAGTTCAAGCCATTGCAAGCGTCAACGTGCGCTTCAGACGGGCTTGACCTGTTTGTGATATCTTGCTTACAGATGTTCCCCGGAGTAACTGACGTTTTAGATTTTATCTGCTCTTTTATTCTTGTTTGAGCAACAAATAAACGCGTTCCTTTATCATAGCTTTTAGTTGTTCACATGGGCACCTCTATTTTCTTTCTTCCCGTTGTCCTTACACTCTTGTGGTCGAAACAGACATAGTCAGCCTTCAGCACCGTTACTTGAGAAACCCGTCAGAGAGGTTCAGTGGTCAGGGCGCCAGGCTTCTGAGCCAGAATACCCAGGTGCGAACACTGGCCAGGGCGTCGGCGCTACGATGGTGGTGTAACGAAAAAGACGGCCGTGGGCGGGGCAGCATCAGTGCACGCTTCATTGACGCCCGCTCTCTTCCGTACCCTAATGCCATAGTTGAGCTGTCCAACAAGAGTGAGTGAGTGCGCCTTTCATTTGCTGATACCAATAATTTTTTTTTCCAAAACAGAGGTGCTACATATGCGCTTACCTCATTTGAAACCACTGTAGCGGTTGCCCCAGTGTAACACTTTGCTTTTCATTGTTGCGGAATGGGTAGCTTGACTTTTATTTCTGCTGTCACAAATGCTTCCTATGGCATCGAAATTGTATTAAGGTGTCTTTCATAAGCGCCGAGATTTCTTTGGAACGTTACTCGAATTGAATAAACATTGACCTTGAAGCCCCGTATTTTTGGGACCTAAGTCTTCGAATGAAAGTAATGCTGTGATTCCCTTTTGCTTTCACTGCAACTGCACACGGTTGCACGGTGCCAGTTACGAAGACACCGAAAAAGTGTTTTTCAGTTTCTTCGTAACTGACACTGACTTTGTTGCTTGTTTCCTTTCAGGACCAGCGATTCCGGACGAGCCTAAGAACAAGAGGAGTAAATGCGTCATGCCAACAAACGATTTTGATGGGAGATGCTTGGCAAGAGTACCGAGATATTTCTACAATAAAACCGCTGGACAGCAGTGCGAATGTGCGAAGCAGTGTGGCAACCAATATGCGTTCATTTCTTTTTATTCTATCGATTAACTCAGCCTGTTGCAACGGGACTTATTATGAATATGATTCGCTTATATACTTCAACGCTGTTTAGAAGAAATAAGAAAAATTTGCGCTCTGTCTTTAAACTAGGAATGTGAGGCTATTTTTTGTTCAAGGAATCTTGAGCGTGCTTTGCCCCTGGAGGACTTTAAGGAGGCCGAATAGAGTTTACGAAAAACATTTTAAACACTAACAATCTCATTAAAGGAATTGATTATTAGAGCTTTCTTCAAGTTTTCTGCGCACTTACGACATTGATAGTTTCCTTTATGTACGATTAGATTATTATAGAGAGTGAGGTGCACGGGCGGATGTTTACAACAAGCAAGACAACCAGTACATTTACTTTACTTCGTCCGGAACATCATAACGTTGCTTTTTGCCCAATATTACAAATGCTGCTAGAGCATTTCTCTGATAATTACCGGAGACACTAAGATTATTTAAGTTTGCCTTATACAATGCCAATAACTGTTAGTTTAGGAATCCAGATTGATTGAGCGGCGCAGTTTTGCAACATCTGCCGAGCAGAATTTTGAGCATTTTTTCACCGATTTCGCCTTCTCCAATGGTGACAGCAAATTTTTTTTTCTCTTTAGAGAAGGCCACTTAGGTCAACGCAAATTATAGTTAATACATTAGCTCATATTAAAGTTAACTGGCTACAAATAGCGAAATGTTGCGTTTTCAACCGATGTGTTTTGTCTCATTCTTTCTGATCTGAGAGCTGTTAGTTTCCTCTTAATCCTGATATCTCTGACGGTTCTAATGAGTTAAGTTGGTGTATGAGTAATGCCTCTCTGAATTTCTACCCATTTTGAGCCTACGCCACAATTGCAAAATCAATAGTCTAGGCTCACATAAGTCGTGACTATCTCAACGAGTTGGAAAAAATGCCTTCTAAAGGTTATTTCATGTATTAGCAGGGTAGCCATTCAATCTCGCGTACATTAATTTTCGTGTAGCTTCCACACATAATTTGTGAAAAAAGTAGCATTATAGCACGTAGATAACATTACAGGATTTGGTGCTAAATGTAATCTTTTTTTCTAAGAATATGTCGAACCCCGTCGTTCTGTTCATAGTATCCGCTCAAAATATTTGCAATGTACACAGTGGAAGGACCGCCCAAGCCAAGTTAGAAACGAATCTTCCGAAGCTATTATTCGAAGAAACGAATAAGCTCCGAAGTTATTTTGAGCAAGCGGGGATTACGTACGCTTCGGTGGCGCTTTTTAGCCGTCTGGTTTGAAGCCATCCCTGTTGCCGGAATGACCTAGGTGGGGCACATTGTTGGAGCGGCTATATTTCCTGCATTTCAACTTTTGGTTACCGTCGATAAGGGAACGGACAACTGTGTAAATGTTTAGGATTGGTCGTTAATGTGACTGTTGTAGAGAAGAATGTCGCCAATGCAAATTAAAATTGTAGACCATTTTATACACCCAGGTACTCTGTCGAAGAGGCGTAGGAACATATATTTTTGAGCTGCACAGACTAAAGTTAGCAACCTCGAAGGTGCCATCTGATCATGTCCAACATTCTTCAACAGACATTTTCAGTAAACTTGCAATGTACTGTCATGAGTGTATTGAAAGTTAGGGTCTATAATTCCGATATGTAGCAAAACCTTTTTAAAATTTTTTCATTGCTAGCATCGAGCAGTTGAGACTATTATAGAAAACCAATGATGAACGCACTTGTAGTTAGCGATAAAGTTAATAGTAAAAAAATTCAAGCCTGCCCATGAGAGAACTGCGTATACATTGACTGTTACAGTGAAGTATCAAAATATATGAAAATATTGCGTTCACATTTCACTTCCCTGTTCAAAAATGCTTGTGTCCAGAATTGTCTGGTGTGGTTGTGAAGGCAGCTTTTTCTGTGCGGGCATCACGTGATAAAAGTTTACACTGCGCCGACTTAGTACAGAACTGGGGTGCCTCAAGTACTTCCAAGACGTTGCCTACTTTTGGAAAATAATAAACCTCGCGCAGCGAGACGCTGCTAGTTTTTCGTGGAGTCAACGTAAAAAATGGCTGCGGTTCCTTCTGCTTAAACCTGGAGCGACGCGATAACTGCAGCTGGCCGAGCGAACTCGCTCATTGAAAATGCAGAAGTCAGTCTTTCGCCGCTGCGTTTCTCTGGGCGTTCCTTCTTCATCTTCGTCCCTGGACGTGGATTTACTCTCTCTCTCATCCCTCTCCCCTCCTCCCCCACTCGGTTTCATCGGCGTGCTGTGCCGCTGGCAGCTGCTGCGCACCACGTTACCAGCCACGTGGCCAGCCACGGCGCCGGCATGGTGGCCACGACGCCGCCGCGCTGAAGGCTCGAAATGCAGCGCAACGGAGGCGCGCGGCGCGCACACCAGCTGCGTGTTCTGACGTCCCTCCGCATATGCGCACAACTGACGAGTTGGGCGGCGCCTACTTCGCCGTCGGCGCAGCGGCGAGACACGCGGCGAGCACACTAGCTGCGGACTAGGACGTCACTTCGCGCATGCGCACAGCTTGCGGAGCGCTGGTGCCCAGGCTCAGCGCGCAGCCACGCTGAGCTCGCAAAGCGGGCGGTGTAGTGTAGCTACAGTGCTGCCAACCTCCAGAGCCGCTTCTCCCTCAATTTGCAACCACAAATTTCCTAGATTTCCCTAGATACGAAAAAATAGTGTTCAATTGTGAAAAAATGCCCATTTATGTGTTTTTCAGAAGCAAGTTTTATCATGCAGCTACTCCATTACCACATGTTCGTAAGCAAGTTAGCTGTAAATTTGAAATGAAGGATCTGAAATGAAGAGCTTCTAAATGAAGCTACAAGACAAACGGTAGCGCTCTTTCGAAATTGCAAATTAAACGCTCTATATCTTGTGTATTTTTTTTGTACGCAAGATATTAGTAAGCATGCATCGGCATGTGGAATAAGAATTTTTCCCTCATGTTGCTTAGGTTTAGACATCAGCCGAAGGATACCACGTAAAAAATGCCTGGAGGTCACTTCAGGACCGCAGGAGCGCACAGGAGCTGCGATATAAAAGCTGCTTGTTTATTTTGTGCGATTGCTCTAGAAGGTGGCTGACGTAACAATTTGAGTGATTTAAAACAATGAAGCAGCGATCGTTGCAGTTTTTGTATGCCTCATGTGGCCTCAACTCACTTTGTTCGTCGTGGTGGAACTGGGAATTATGGTTTGTGATTTGGCAGAGTCTAACGTCCCAAAGCAACCCAGGCTGTGAGGGATGAAATTGTGCAGGGATCCGGAAATTTCGACCCCCTGGGGTTCTCTAACGTGCACTCACATCGCACTGTACACGGGTCTCTAGAATTTCTCCTCCATCGAAATTCGACTGCCGAGGCCGGATTCGAAGCCTCACCTTTCAAAACTTTTCGCCGCAGCAACAAAGCGTTTTCACATGCATGTGAAACAGGCTTTACTAGAGCGCGCGGTGGTGTTGTGCTGGCCTCCGTCAGTTGTAGGGCAAAAACAACGAAAAGCTTGTACTGTTTTCCTAATTTGGGAGAGAGAAAAAAAAGAATTCTCCGAGCAAATGAAATTTCCCTAGATTATACAAAAAAATTTCTTTTTCCCTAAATGACGTCAAACTTCTCTCGATCTAGGGAAAAATCTCTAGGGATGGCAGCACTGTGTAGTTATCTCTACACTAACGAAATGTGCGATCCTTCTTTTTCACTAATACTACATGATAAGGCTATGCCCTTATCGCTACCAATTTTGAACTGCGGTTCCCTTGCAAGACTGTTGAACAATATTTGGACTCCTGCTTGCTAATTTTGAGACACTGTTATGCTCTGCCTGTCTAGCTCATTGATCGTGCTTTCTAGCTTACCTTTTTAGTGACAGCGTGTAATTCACCTGTGCTTGGCTTTATTACCCTCAGCAAGTGTATTCGGAATTCAGCGGGAATTCGTAGGCGGATGTAAGGTGAACGCAATTAATTTGTTGGAGAGCCAAAGCGATTGTTCCTGGCCCCGCAGCCGTGAGAGTAAAAAGTTCAGGGGGCACTTTGACTGTCTAACGTGCGTAGAGGCGAAAGCGTCTTCCGCACCACTTTGACTGCTTCTGTGGCACTGGTGGCGTCACATATAATTGAGTACTAATTACTAAGTGATGACAAATCAGTAATTAATGGTCAACTACTGATTAATGCCTGAATACTAATTAACAGCTAATTAATGACGCTTAAGCTTCGCCTTTAGGAGTGGAACGCGACAGCGTGTTGTAGCGCTGCCAGGGAGTCCACGGAACGCCACCACTTGTTCGGCGCGATGCCTTGCCCTTTGAACGCAACGCTTTTTGAGGAAAGGAAATGGCGCAGTAATTCTCTGTCATCTCGGTGGACACCTGAACTACACGTAGAGGAAGGGAGGAAGTGGGAGTGAAAGAAGGACAAAGAGGGCCCGTAATGAAGAAAATGAAAATTGTATTTGGGGAAAGGAAATTACACAGTAACTGTCTCAAATATCTCGGTGGACACCCATCGAAATTCAGGGGGGCACTTTTTTTACCTAAAGTGCGGTCAGTGATGTGTGGTTAAGATGTTAAGCTTCTCCTCTAAGAGTGGAACGCGACAGCGTCTTGCAACGCTGCCAGGGAGTCCACAGACCAGCACCTATGGTGACAGATTAGAATATATTCGGCTGGAGCGCAGAAAATACCCACCCCCTCACATAAAACTAGACTCCTCCGCAGCCATAGACTGGAGGAAAATTCAGACCAACACTTTCGCTAACTTGTTCATCCTACACAAGATTAGCCCCACTCAACATCAGAATACATGCCCTCGGTGTGGAGCTTGCCCTACGCTTTACCACATATCGTGGGAATGCACAACGAAACCAAAACACTTAATTGTATCCAACCCGACATATGAGCAGTGGGAGGTGGCCCTGACCAGCGAGACCCTGGATCAGCAACTTCAGTTGGTTCAGCAAGTCCGTCAGTCAGCTAAAGCCAGTGGCGCCTTGGACTAGGGGTGCCACCCAAGTTGCTCGAGCAAACTTCCTCATTTTAAATAAAAGTTTTCTCTCTCTCTCTCCACAGAACGCCATCGCTCATTCGGTTCTACGCCTCGCTCGTCAGTAAAATGGTTTTTGAAAAAAGGAAATGTATCGGTCCCTTATATCTCGGTGGACACCTAAACCTCGCCTGAAGGGAAGGGAGGAGGATGGGAGTGAGCGAACACACCTTATTCACTAGACGTGCCTTTGTTCATTCCAAATCATCGAGCTGGCATGGCGGAGTGGTGAGCATGCTCGTCTCGCACTCCGAAGACCGGGGTTCGATCCCCGAGCTCGACCAATTTCCTACTCAGTTTTATTTATTTATATGGCCTGACTAGAAAAGTTAATTAGGCTAATTGGGTAACTAAGCGATTAACTAAGTTCTGTCACACTTGGAGCATCACTATACGATCCCTTGAATTGGTTACATTAAGTACAATTGGCCCCGTTTGAAATTCGCGCACTGTGACGTCTCGACCATTTCGACCAATTGAAAAGCGTGACATTTCTGTCGACAACTGCTGCTTACAACGATGAGACATTCAAGGCTTTCACCTTAATAAAAGGATGGCATCGAGACAGTGGTTTCATAATCGAATATAGTTGCTACTGGCTGAGTGCTGAAGCAATCCAGAATTCTGATACGTGCAGGTTCTGTGGCTCTTCAGACGGTAGTTCACCATGTTGCGCTTTTCAGACCGGGTACGATGCACCGGCAGGCTCTTTGGTGTATAAGAACATGTTTTCCTCTTGAAGTTAATAGCCACAACATGCATATAAAAGGCTGTCTGAGCACACGAACTCTCGTCGGTTGGCAGACATATATAGTGGTTGAAAATCACAATCGCAAATTATAAACAGTCTGCGGGAATAGTGCAAGAAACCACAATGTCCATGGATAAAACACATTCTAGGAAAATGGCTTGCAAATTAGTGTATATGCTACTAGCCGGTAGAATAAATTTGAGTGCGCGTTGAAAGAAACCAAACAAAATTGAAATATTTTTAAACTAAATTAATAACACAGCTTCCTTGTTTTCCACAAAAAGCCTTCCTTTGTCGTTCAGCTGAAAGAATAAACCCGGCACGTAGGTATCTCTGTCACGGTGAAAATGTCCGCGTGAAATTTGTATAATAATCATTATTATCAGCCCGACTACGCACGACAAAGGCCTTTCCCTTTTTTCTTCAATTAACCCTGTCCTTTGGCAGCTGCGGCAGCCGTATCTTTGCTAACTTCTTAATCTCATCCGTTCGCCTAAATTTCTGCCCCTCTGCTATACTAACTGTCTCTAGGAATCCACGCCGTCACCCTTAAGCATCAGCGCTTATCTTGACTTCGCATTACATGTCCTTCCCAAGCCTATTTCTTTTTCTTGATTTCGACTAGCATATCATTAATTCGCGTTCGTTCTCTCACCCCCTCTGCTCGCTTCCGGTTTCTTACCGTTACACCTATAATTTTTCTTTCCATTCCTCGCTGCGTTGGCCTTAACTTAAGGGGAATTCTTTTCGTTACCCTCTACGTTTCTGCTCCGTTGGTGAGTACCGTTAAGATACAGCTGTTATAGGTATGCATTTCTCTTCGTAGATATTGGTAAACTGCCATACATGTCTTGAGATAGCCTGCCATATGTGCTCCACCCCATGCTTAGGCTTCTAGTTATTTCCCTCTCATGATCCACATCAGGAGCCACTACCTGCCCTATGCACTCCTATTCCCTTTGAACTGCGACCAGTTTTGAACTGCGGTTCCTTTGCAAGACTGTTGAACAATATTTGGACTCCTGCTTGCTAATTTTGAGACATACAGCTATGCTCTGCCTGTCTAACTCATTGATCGTTCTTTCCAGCTTATCTCTTTAGTGACTTAGCAAGGCTATGTCATCAGCCAACTGCACATTACTTAGGTATTCTCCATTAATTCTTACGCCCAACTGGTCCCAATCGAGGCCTCGGAACGCGTCTTGTAAAGGTGGTAAATACCATTGGCGAGTTCGTGTCTACCTGCTTTACACCGTTCAAGTATTTATAGTGCTTGTATATTATAATAACCGGCGGTCGAAAGTAAATCTGAGCAATCACACCCCAGAAGAACACCTTATAATCGCAGTGCACGCTAGATGCAACGAGTGGTCGACGAGGAAGACCCACTTCTGTTTCAGCAGCGGCTGAAAGGCAGGCGAAGGTCATTGTTAGGGCATTTTGGTAGGCTCCTCATTCATAAAACATATCCAATGACAGAATCTAGAAAAAAAGCAATCAATCAAAGTTAACTCAACTTTCTATGGTCATTATATGATAATGACACACATCAGCCCTTATATAGTTAATGATAGAGATTTGATAAGGTCACAAGCTACTTCCGCAGCCAAGTACACCTGTATGCGAGAGACTTAGGCTGTACAGAATAATTCTTGTACCGCTATATATAAATACAGAGGCAAAATTAGCCCAAAAAACATCTCTAGCTCGAACTTTGTTCGAGACGGTCACGAGAAAAATGGGGTAAAATCTGGGATCTTTTTCTTGTCTAATGCTAAGAAAGTATAGAAAAAAAAAATGGCTGAGGCTTAACTTGGTTAAGCCTGGAGAATGCGAAGCATCATCGTGTCGCGTAATTTGGAGGCGCACAACCACAGCGACGGCGCGAGGTGGGCCCCCGTTTCTCCCCTGTCGTGACGTCATCGTGTCACGTGGTGTGGCATCATTGTGTCACGTGATTTGGAGGCGCACAACCACAGCGACGGCGCGAGGTGGGCCCCCGTTTCTCCACTGCCGTGACACGTCATCGTGTCACGTGGTGTGACGTCATGTGTCACGTGATTTGGAGGCGCACAACCACAGCGACGGCGCGAGGTGGGCCCCCGTTTCTCCACTGTCGTGACGTCATCGTGTCACGTGGTGTGACGTCATGTATCACGTGATTTGGAGGCGCACAACCACGGTGAAGGGCTGAAGTGGTAGCTAAAGTAGTATGCTTCGCATAAAATTCAGGGGGGCACTTTGCTGACCTAAAGTGCGGTGAGTCGGAAGCCTTAAGCGCGGTGTTGCTGCTTGTGCCTCTGATGTGTGGTTAAGATGTTAAGGTTCGCCTCTAAGAGTGGAACGCGACAGCGTCTTTCAACGCTGCCAGGGTGACCACAGAACGCCATCGCCCGTTCGGCTCTACCCTTGCTCGTCCGTAAATTGGTTTTTGAGTGAAGGAAATGTATCTGTCTCGCACCTGAGCCTCGCCGTAACGGGAAGGGAGGAAGATAGGAGAGAATGAAGACACCATATTCACTAGACGCGCCTTTGTTCATTCCAAAGCATCGAGCTGGCATGGCGGAGTGGTAGCGTGCTCCTCTCGCACTCCGGAGGCCCTGGTTCGATTCCCCAACTCGACCAATTTTCTACTCGGTTTTATTTATTTGTCTGGTCTGAGTAGAAAGGTTAATCAAACTACATGGTTAATTGAGCAATTAACTAACCTCAGTCCAACTTACTTGAAGCATCACCATAGGCTTCCTTTAATTGGTTGCATGGTGTTACGTTTCGCCTTCGCCGTGGGGAAGAAAGCGGCATGGCTGCAGCGGAACGCTGACTAACCCCGAGACGCTCGGTGGGTGGTGGTGGTGGTGGTGAAAACATTTATTCAGAACAGGAGGTGTTTGGATCGGCCCGTAAGGGACCGATCCTCACAAACACTAGGTGGAGGTCCCTAGTTTGGGACCCCAGTGGCGGTAGCCGCCGCCCGGGCGCGCCCGACCAAGGCTTGTTGGGCCTGTAAGTCGTGGCAGCCGAGCAGGGTCGCCTCCCAGTCCTCCCGGGTTGGGTTGGGGATAGGGGGAATGGCCGGGTTGGAGGGGCAGGCCCACACCATGTGATAGGTGTCCGAAGACACCGCACCACAGTGCGGGCAGCTGCCGCTAAAGGAGGGGTCAAAATGTTTTAGTGCTGCCGGGCACAGCAATGTATTGGTGAAGAGGCGGAGAAGAAGCCGCTCATCCGCCTTCTTGAGGCCTTTACATGGGCTAGGGTAAAGGCGATGGCTATCTTGAAAGTAGATTGCGATATTTTTGAACGTATAAACCGGATTAAAATCGGGTTCCTGATCAGGTGGGGAGGAGAAAACAGCCCGGTGAGAGAGCGCGCGGGCGGCTGCGTGAGCGCCTGGATTGCCACGAAAGCCGCGTCCGTCTTCCCGGTTGAGCGAGCGTCTCCCCTACACGGCGTGCGAACGCACGTTCGAACGCATGAACTGCGCGGGGACGCCGCTCGTGGACATTCCGACGTCTGCGCTACGTGGATGGTATCGTTCCCCTTCTCCCAGCGCGTGACGGCAGTGTGATCCCTCGGGAGTGTGTGTGTGTGTTTGTGATTGGTACCACTGAGAACTTCCTTCCTCGGCAGGCCCGGCCCCCATCTAGGGAACCTAGGGAAAGGGAACTCTTTAAAACCTCGGCAGCGGTACGGCCGGGGGGCTTTTTCATCTGATGGTCTCATCATGTGCTGTCCTCATGCAGCGTTCCAACAGTGAGCGTCTCGTTACCGAGCTCACTTGTAAATAATGTAAATTTTGCTGTATAAAGTTTTGTCCCCTTGTCTTTTCCCGCATCCTCTCTGGCATCCTCTTCTTTTCCCTCTCTGGCGCCCGACCATGCTATCTCATCTTTAACAATGGTTACTAGCCAAAGTACAATTGACCCGTTTGAAATTTGCGCACTGTGACTTCACGACCGTTTCGACCAACTGAAAAGCGTGACATTTCTGTCGACAACTCCTGCTTACAACGATGAGGCATTAAAGGCTTCTGCCTTAATATACCCTAGTTGTCATATGGTTGAAGTGGTAACGAGATCATGTCTATCAGTGTAATGAAACAATGATTTTCATGCGTTCTTAGATGAAGAGGCAGACTTTGTCTATTACATCGCCCTGGACCTTGTAGCACAAATGAAAATAGGGATCAAGCAAGGTCAAGATATTTCTACAACTTCACGTCCAAGGCATGCCAGCAGTACAACGTGTGCCGCAATATGGGACCGGAGTTGTCAGCTAATTCCTTTCATTCGCTGGTGTTTTGCAAGATGCACTGCAGGTAAGTTCAGTCATACTACTTCTAAGTTTAAAACTTTCATATTACCTTAGCAAGCAATTTTTCACTCCGGAATTTTTCCCTCAGTGCAATTTTTTAAGGCAACTGTGTTGATTTCGCAAAGACAATGTTGTCACCACATGCTGAACGTTATTATTCGGAAGCTCATAGTGAACAGTCCACTGTGACTTCTATTCTAGGGCTACGTCTCACTGTCTAGGCTCAGCCACACGATCTGTTTTCTTTGACATGCAGTAAAAAGTCATGGGCAGTTTAGCTTGGGACCAATCACGAAGTATGGTGCGCTAGCATGGTTTGTCCTGGTTTTCAAATCACGATGCGTTGTTATATCCATGTCAGTCATGGTAAGCCATTTTGAAGAGTATAATTGGTCATTCTATACATGCATAGGTAACTGGAAGTCCTCATACCACAATTAGCGGAATGATGCAATAATTCAGCGATGAGCGACTGTCCAACGGTGGCAGGTGCTATGATTGGTGTGGCTTGTGAAACCGACGTGGCTCTTCCTGAGCATTCTCTCGCCCCCAATCAATAACTGGAGTGCCACCTTCCTCGATGGTATACACTAGGCAAGTTGTCTACAACCAAAAGTTTCGACATAGTTCTGGCGTACGCTATAATCCTTCAACACCTCCACGACGTCAACGTGAGCTTTTATTCATCTCACTCCGGACCTGCAGAATACTACAATGTTTCCTTCTGTGATCTGCTTGCAGACAACTACTGCTCTACGTACGGTGGAACTCGCATAAACACGAGGTGGGCGACATTGCATAGCTTTCCTCAGTGTTTCTTATTTCCTAGTCCTACGCTGCTCTCAGTGTTAGAAAACGCAGAAGCTTGCGAGCTCACCACGGAAAATTTTTGTTCATTAAGCCTAAATGCGCCTGCCCTGCTGCAGCAGACGTCGTAGGAGATGGTTGGATATGTCAACATTTCGGAAAGCCCGTAGCCATCACTTCGCAATTAGCTAACGTTAATACAACAAAATTTCCAGACAGCGCTGTAGATGCGAGGATCTCAGGGATTTACAAATTTAAAACGTTCACTATTGAATGCGCGAGAGCTCCTCTTCCCATTATCCGTGAACTCCCAGTGTCAGCGAGAATGAATTCTTTGTTCTGAGGTCAGGTTACGTCGGGATTCCCTTCACTTATTCCGTACTCCCATTATACCGGAGTCGGTTACGAAGATCCACGGAGGAAGGCAATGCTCAAAGACATTGACAGAGCGAACGAACCTCGCGGCTGTTTTTAAAGACCCCTCCTGCTACAGGCCGAATCACACAGCACCGAATAGCCGATTAGTTTGTTATGGGGCCTGAGTTAATCTTCGGCGCTCCTGGTTTTGTTCTTGCATGTATCAAGTCTTTATGGCCGTGATTATCAAAGGTCTTAAAATGGAAAAAAAGGGTTCTTACCGTGCGCAGATTTCAAGCATAAAGGCTGGCGTAATCTTCCCATTCCATGGCTTAAAGAAAATCTTTTCGTTTCAACACTTTCGACCAGAGGTGTACGTGGCATAAAAAAGCAGTAAATCGGTAAATGAAGAGCCATTGAAATTTAAGGCACACCCCTATTTCCCGATGTAAGCTCATCATGTTAATATAAGTACTTGTACGCCTGGATACAAATCGGGACAGTCGAAAACGCGTGCAGGATTTAAGATGCTGAAATCCTGTTGATTTTACTGGCATTATGTAACTTGGCGAAAGAGTCCCATACCTAACGAGTTCTATCTGACAACGACGGTAGGCGAATGGCCAATATGTTAAAGCATTACACAGCACTGAAGCAGAGCACAGAGCCCTTTGGAAAAATACAACGCTGAAAAACATGTGGAAAAAATATGAGGAAAACGCTTAAAGAACTGGACTACTGAAGCAGCGTCCTCACTAGATACCTAGAATAAAAGTCTGGTCATTAGTTCTCGACGTAAATATTAAAGGTATTTTTGCTTTCTGTTATATCATGGGATGACATTTGGTGATATGGGACAGAAGTCACTTTGTTAGAATCCAGATGAGTACTTTCGCATCATGGGAAGTAGCGGGGCCAGTTGGTTCATTTTTCTACTTAAAACAGTGCGCAGGGACAGGACAAAGTCGACAAACACACAGACACAGCACTGACTGACAACCGAGGAATTTACTGCTTTGCTTGCAATAAATACAGAAAGTATCGTCTAAAAATACAAAGAAAGCCATGGAATCGTCATTTTGTCACTTCTGTCGTCATTGCTTGTCCAGATAACCCATTTCTTTTTTCGTCAACGTTAGTGATGGTGTGCTCACGCAGGTGGAACGATTCTTCTGCATGATGAACGCTTCGTATATCTCTCGCATGAGCTTTCGGGGGTATCTTCTCAGAATCTTGCAGCGTCGAAAGTGTGGAATGCATTCACAGTGCGACACGTGTCCCGCTAGCTTGCTGCCATAGCCTTTTTCGATGTTGCCGACGTGTTCCATGAGACGTATGTTGACGCAGCGTCCTGACTGCCCTGCATATGACGCCCCGCATGACAAGGGGATATTATTTTTTATTTATTTATTTATTGTTACCCTCAGGGAATAAACATTACAGAGGGGAGTGGGTTTTAATCAATAAACAAACAAAAAATATGCACAGCAACAAGAACATACAAGTAATACTGTAAGTGGCAGTTAAGTTTGGTTAAGAAATGATCTAAACAATGTCCCATAACACTTAATTAATATAACACAATGAAATTCGCGACAACGTTTGAGTGTACACAGTGGTGAAATTAAATAATATATGAACACACAGGAAGAGAGGTAGGTTTTATACAATGTTAAGAAAAACTCGCATGGTCTATATTGCGCACGGCAGACTGAAATAACCAAAATTTAGCGATTGTTGCAAGGGAAGAGGGAAGGCGGTTCCAGTCTTTAGATGTGCGGGGTATGAATGAAGCGGAGAAACATTTAGTGTTGCATGAATTTATGCCAACCTTGTTATCGTGGTCAATGCGTGATGATACATATGAAGGCAGAATGAGCAATTTACCGTGTAAGTCATCATGGTAAAATATCTTATGAAAGAGGGATAACCGTGCATGCTTTCGACGAAATGTGAGGGGTAGCAGATGGAGATTAGATTTCATTGAGGATACACTAGCGGTGCGGTGATAATTACAGAAGATGAAACGAGCTGCATTATTTTGAATCATTTCTAGCTGGTTAATGAGATCAGTAGTGCCCGGGTTCCAAACTGAAGATGCGTATTCAAGTTGCGAACGAACAAACGTTTTGTAAAAGAGAAGCTTGGTACTAGAAGGGGCCGAGCGAAAGTTCCGTTTTAAGTAGCCTAGCATGCGGTTAGTTTTGTTGACAATGAATTCGACATGACTGTTCCAGCTAAGGTTAGAAGCGATATGAATGCCTAGGTACTTGTATGACGCTACTGATTCGAGAGCTACATTGTTAAGGTGATACGTAGGTGAGTTGCTAGATGACCTTGATACGCGTAGGAATTGACACTTGTTAACGTTTAGCGTCATTTGCCATGCTTTGCACCAAAAGGAGATGTTGTTAATGTCAGTTTGAATTGCGCCTACGTCATCGTCGGTTAATATTTCACGGAAAAGGACGCAGTCGTCTGCAAATAAGTGAATTGATGATGTAACAAAATCAGGCAGGTGATTAATGAATATTAAGAAGAGTAAGGGCCCAAGCACGGTACCTTGAGGAACGCCAGAAAGAACGGGGAATAAATGTGAGTTAGTTCCATTAGTTGCTACAAACTGCTGACGGTCTGTAAAAAGCACTCTAGCCATTTTAGTACGTCAGTATCGAGCCCTATCATGCGCAGTTTTAGTAGCAAAAGCCGGTGACAAACTTTTTCAAAAGCCTTGGCGAAATCTAAAAATATGCAATCTACAGTGGAACGATGATCAAGAAACGCATGCAATTTATGAGTAAAGAGAACAAGTTACGTTTCACATGAATACTACTTACGAAAACCGTGTTGTGCATGATGAAAAAACGAGTTTGACTCTAAGAAATTTGCTATATGTGAAAAAAGAACGTGCTCTAGGATCTTACAGGGGATGCTGGTGATTGAAATACGCCGGCAGTTGTAAGGTGAGTGCTTGTTTCCAGATTTATGTACTGGAATCACCTTCCCTATCTTCCAGTCGGCCGGCATCGCGCTATTTTCTAGAGACTGCTGAAATAATTTAGAAAGAATAATGGAGGAATATATCTTAGTGCTTTTCAGAAATTTTGAGTTAATGCAGTCGATGCTGGCGGCTGAAAATGGTTTCAGGCCGTCAATGATTTTGGCGATTCCATCCCGGTTGACTATAATAGGATACATTGGTAGATAATTATGGGCGCAACAATAAGGTAAGTCGCTTGGCAGAGATTTCGTGAAATAGCTGGAGAAGACATCATTTCATACAGTGGAGCATTCATCGTCAGGAACAGGTTCGTCATTAGCGCTTGTTAAAATAATTTTAGACCGGTCTGTAGGATTGATAACTTTCCAGAACTTTTTGGGATTATCTACCAATATATCGGGTAAAGTCTTCGCAAGAAACATTTTTTTAGCATTTTTAACAGCTGAAATATGAGCGTCGTTTGCAGTACGATATAAAGACCAACGAAACTGACTGCATGAGGTGTTAGCAAGCCTGTATAAGCCCTTCTTCCGGTTAGATGAGCGCCTAATGTATGAGTTATACCAAGGTGCCTTTGGATTATACGAGATATTTCGGATGGGAATAAATCGATTGATAAGCTCAGTAACCTTATTCTTGAAGAGTGTCCAGTTCGTTTCAACAGAGCGTTGCTCGAAGCCTTCTAGGAACTTTGTTAAAAAGAGGCTTAACTCATGGTTGATTTGGGTAAAATCTGCACGGTGATAATTGCGCAGTGTTTTAGTTGTCTTTACTCTCTTTTGTTTGGGTATGTTAATAGTAAAATTCAATGCAAGATGGTCACTCAGCCCTGGCAGGTATTTTATTTCTGAACATAATTCAGGGCTCGAGCACAGGACTAAATCTAATATATTAGCAGTGATGTCCGTTATTCGAGTAGGTTGTGTAACTATCTGCGTGAGGTTAAATCACGAACAAAATCTGTGAATTCCTTGGAAGTAGAGGAAGTTGAATTAATAGAAGCAGTACTCACTGACCAATCAATGCCAGGACGATTAAAATCGCCCATTAAGATTATAGGTGTTGTCGGAAATCGTGTAGTTACGTTGTTGATCCTGTCATGAAGCTCAGAGACAAACGTCGACGATGCCTTTGGTGCGCGATAACAAGCCCCTATAATGAATTGATGGTGCGTTAGTTTCAGATATACCCATATTATCTCTAATCCGGTCGTGACATTAAGGACGAAAGATTCGAATTTTTTGTTAATGGCTATAAGGACGCCACCGCCTTGCCTTGCATTGCTATCACAACGATAAAATTGAAATTTGTTAGGTGACTCAAAGATTTCGCTGTCGCGAATGTGCCCATGAAGCCATGTTTCGGTTAGTACTAAGATATCAGCAGAGCATGAATCAACAAGAGATGAAAGTTCAGTTCTTTTCCTGATTGCGCTTCTTATGTTGGTATACAAGACGGACACGTGTGTTGGGGGAAGGTGGCAGCCACTGCCCCTCTGCAACCGCTAATCACATGATAACGCATTTTGTTCCTCGGAAGAGGCAGGCGGGGGTGCAAGACTAGGAAGCGGGTTAAGGTTGACAACGTTTTGGGCTAGTGTAGGGTAACTCAGATATAACATCTGTAATAGGATTGTACGTACAGCACTTGTTATCGATGACTAGCTTATTGTAGTTAAGCTTGAAAAATGGCAAGTTTGGTAGGGATTTAGCATATTCGATCATCCTCTTTCTAGTTTCACGAGTCGCTGGTGAAAAATCCTCATTTATGCTGATTTCGTTTTCTTTTAGTTTAGCTTTTAACTGCACAACTTTTTCCTTTGACTTGTGGCTGGCGAATTTTAATATAACGGGGCGGTTACAGGAGGGGTGATGTTGTCCTATTCTATGCGCGCGCTGAATGTCAGCTGAAGTTATCTGGCTACCGAGCAAGTTTAGCACTTTCTCTTCTGTCTGTGCCCATGTTTCGTTTTCATCAGGAATTCCGTGAAGTAACAAGTTGTCACGCCGGCTTCTGTCCTCGAGTTCGTTCATACGCGATTGCAAAAGTTCGATTTGTTTCCTACGATCGTTGATAGTGTGTTGCATATTTTCTTTAAGACTGTCTATGGCTTCTACCTTGCGCTCAACGTCCGCAAGCCTGCTGCCCAAGTTCCCGAGAACCGATTCGATTTCTTGCTGACGTTGACAGACTTCTTCAACTTTTTTTTTTCATTTTAAGACTACTGGCTGATATTGAAGCAGACTGGTCCTGTAGCACTTGGAGGATGCGCAGTATTTCGTCGTTTTGTGAGGTTACTTCTGAAGTATTAGCCGTAGATGGTTTGACTTTATCGGGGGGGGGGGGGGGGCTATCTTTCGAATCTTGACGGATAACATTGCGTGTCGAGGGGTCGGGGTTTTCTTCGACATCTCCCGACATCAATAACAGAAGGCAATTGTTTAGACACTCGGATAATATATGAAAGAAAACCCGTGGGCACGGGAACAGCAACAGGCAACGATTTGCGTTCTTTTTTGCGTATACAGAAATACAGTTACGGACCTGGAGCAGTAGAACAGGGTATTTGTCAGACATGTCTGGCGCCGTGCTGTCCGCGTGCCCACTGAAGGGTGCAGGGCGTTGCTGTAGGTTTATATCCGGTGGTTCCCAGTGTGTAGATGATGATGAAGCTTGCCACGTGAAGAAACGGCCATCATGGATTGCCAGGAGCGGTTCTGCGTCGCCTGGCGGCAGAGGGATGTCAGCCTGTAGTTGAACGGGGTTGGCCGCAGGATAGCGGCTTTCGATGAAGCAGTTCGGATTGGGTCCACTGCCGAGCTGGAAGCCACCGTGCACCAAGACAGAAAGCAGGACCTGGAGCAGTAGAACAGGGTGTTTGTAAGGCATGGCTGGCGCCGTGCTGTCCGCGTGCCCATAAACTACATCACTGTCGCATTCGGTGAATTTGTCTTGGTGCTTTGTTTTACAACGTGCTGTTTTTTCAGTGCCTTGGTTGACCATTTTGCACAACTTGGATAATTTGCTGGGCGCATTGAAAACTAAGTCCACACCAGCTCGCCCCACCACTTTCTTTAGTGCGTGGCTGACACCGTGGACATACGGCATAACGGCTAACTTCTGCTCTACTTTTTGGGGCTTCTTGGGGTTCGGTCGCCGGAACTCTTTCAGTAACTTGAAGCGAAGGCTGCAGAGGAGGTCGTCCGGGAAACCAGCTTCACGTAACCGTGTCAGCCGTGTCTGGACGCCTTGCTGCTGACGGTGAATGCAGGACCTATTCACGGCACTCCTCAAAGCGCCTGTGGCCACAGCTCTTTTTACTAGTTTCAAGTGCGCCGGTGAATATGGTAGCAGGCCTTTTTTTGACCGCGGCGCATAACACCAGCACAGATGGGCTTCTTCGATGAATAGTCGTAGATCAAGGAACTGAAGCTGATTCCCCTTTGGTAACTCTTTTGTTAGTTCAAGGTCGGCAAGACTTTCACAGAAGATCTTGAAGATGGCGTCGACAACGTCCTTGTGCTGCTCCTGGTTTGGAAGCTTGTGGATAACAAGGAAGTCGTCCACAAACCGGAATGTCCTCACCACAGTGGTATTACCCAGAGTTTCTTGTAGTTGACGGTCTCGGCGAGCTAGCAGAAGGTCTCGGAGATTTGGAGCAACGCACGAACCAATGCATACGCCTTGCCGTTGGATGTATAGGTCATCATTATGCTTTACAAATGTCGAACGTAGATAGAAGGCCAGCAACCCAACGAATCTATCCGCATTGATTCCGCATTCATTCTGGAACCTTACAGTTCCCATTGCATTGATTCCTTCTCTCACTGTCTCAAACAAAGCAGTATGTGGCAGAGTGTAACAAAATCTTTTATGTCTATTGAGAAGACACTCACTTTTTCCTGGCAGCCGTTAATGAGAAATGCGGAGACTTCTTCTGCGTTCTTGACAAGGAAAGGGTCTTCTACGGCGAGGAAGGAGAACGATTCTTCCAGGTATCGTCCCAAGGGTTGCTGCCACGTTCTTCTTTCAGACACAATTATTCTGAAAGGGCAATAATTTTTGTGTGTTCCGCCGTGAAGAAGGCATTCAGGCATAAGCCCTCACTGTTCTTCACAGCTAGTCCTAGTTTTGCCAAGTTGTTGGCTTGACACAGTTTTAGAACTTCGTTCCTTACTTTTTAGGGTTTAATCTTGTTCAGTTTGCGCAAGTTCTTTGCGATGGCCTGACTTGCCTTCTCGCCAAAGGCAGCTGACGACATGACGACAAATCCTCCTTATTTGCCCGACAATAGAAGGCTGAGGTCCGCCTCCTGTAAAGACTTGGCTTTCTTGTCAATGCGTGGAAAGGCTCTTTTCTTCGGGGCTCGTCTTAAAACGTCTACCCCTTCGCTTATGCACCTGCTTACTTCTTTATAATCTCCTTTGCCGGCACTACTCCTCACAAAAGAGAGCAGCTGAACTTTGTCCAGACCAGGTTCCATGCAAAACTTCGATCCCAATTCAAGCACTTGGCTTGCCTGGAGAGCCACTTGCGTGTTGCCAAGGACAGGGAGTGTCTGCTTCAGATGGGAGCGAGTGCCCTGTTTTGGAATTGATGCCAACACCTTTTTCCACAAAAAGTCCGTTACCTGTGACGCCGTCTGAAGGGCTAATTGCAGGCTTCTGGCCCCTCCGCCAGGCGGCGATTTTCGGAGGTAAGCGATCGTGAAGCAATCTTCGAAATATTCCGATTGGTGCCAGGCCTCCCAACGGAGCAACCGGCACAGCCTGATGCCATGCTTGCTTGAAGGAGGTAGTGGTCCTACCAACCATTGTACGTCGGGGGGAATGCATCGATGCTTGATGGAATATGAGGAAAAGCGAGCTCTGCACGTTGCTGCTATGACCAAGGAAGAGCAGGCAGACGAATCCAGAAGGAACTATTTAAAAGAGGAGCCCGATGTAGAAGAAATTAAATGCATCATGGGAAGTAGCGGGGCGAGTTGGTTCATTTTTCTACTCCCTGCGCACTGTTTTAAGTAGAAAAATGAACCAACTGGCCCCGCTACTTCCCATGATGCATTAAATTTCTTCTACATCGGGCTCGTCTTTTAAGTGGTTCCTTCTGGATGCGAAGCAGACACTTCATGTCCTTGGCAACACGCAAGTGCCTCTCCAGGCAAGCCAAGTGCTTGAACTGGGACCGAAGTTTTGCACGGAACCTCGTCTGGACAAAGTTCAGCTGCTCTCTTTTGTGAGGAGTAGTGCCGGCAAAGGAGATGATGAAGAAGTAAGCAGGTGTACAAGCGAAGGGGTAGACGTTTTAAGACGAGCCCCGAAGAAAAGAGCCTTTCCACGCATGGACAAGACAGCCAAGTCTTTACAGGAGGCGGACCTCAGCCTTCTATTGTCGGACAAAGAAGGATGATTTGCCGTCATGTCGTCAGCAGCGTTTGACGAGAAGGCCAGTCAGGCCATCGCAAAGAACTTGCGCACACTGAACAAGATTAAACCCTAAAAAGTAAGGAACGAAGTTCTAAAACTGTGTGAAGCCAACAACTTGACAAACTAGGACTAGCTGTGAAGAACAGTGAGGGCTTATGCCGGAATGCCTTCTTCACGGCAAAACACACAAAGATGATTGCCCTTTCAGAATAATTGTGTCTGAAAGAGGAACGTGGCAGCAACCCTTGGGACGAGACCTGCAAGAATCTCTCTCCTTCCTCGCCGTAGAAGACCCTTTCCTTGTCAAGAAGGCAGAAAAAGTCTCCGCATTTCTCATTAACGGCTGCCAGGAAAAAGTGAGTGTCTTCTCAATAGACATAAAAGATTTTGTTACACTCTGCCACATACTGCTTTGTTTGAGACAGTGAGAGAAGGAATCGATGCACTGGGAACTGTAAGGTTCCAGAATGAATGCGGAATCAATGCGGATAGAGTCCTTGAGTTGCTGGCCTTCTATCTACGTTCGACATTTGTAAAGCATAATGATGACCTATACGTCCAACGGCAAGGCGTATGCATTGGTTCGTGCGTTGCACCAATTCTCAGTGACCTTCTGCTAGCTCGCCGATACCGTCAACTACAAGAAACTCTGGCTAATACATCTGTCGTGAGGACATTCCGGTTTGTGAACGACTTCCTTGTTATCCACAAGCTTCCAAACCAGGAGCAGCACAAGGACGTTGTCGACGCCATCTTTAAGATCTTCTGTGAAAGTCTTCCCGACCTTGAACTGACAAAAGAATTACCAACGGGGAATCAGATTCAGTTCCTTGATCTACGACTATTTATCGAAGAAGCCCATCTGTGCTGGTGTTATGCCCCGCGGCCAAAAAAAGGCCTGCTACCATATTAATTAGCGCACTCTAAACTAGTTAAAAGAGCTGTGGCCACAGGCGCATTGAGGAGTGCCGTGAATAGATCCTGCATTCACCGTCAGCAGCAAAGCGTCCAGACACAGCTGACACGGTTACGGGAAGCTGGTTTCCCGGACGACCTCATCTGCAGCCTTGGCTTCAAGTTACTGAAAGAGTTCCGGCGACCGAACCCCAAGAAGCCCCAAAAAGCAGAGCGGAAGTTAGCCGTTATGACATATGTCCATGGTGTCAGCCACGCACTAAAAGTGGTGGGGCGAGCTCGTGTGGACTTAGTTTTCAATGCGCCCAGTAAATTATCCAAGTTGTGCAAAATGGTCAACCAAGGCGCTGAATAAACAGCACGTTGTAAAACAATGCACAAAGACAAATTCACCGAATGCGACAGTGATGTAGTTTATAAGATCCCCTTCTCATGCGGGGCGTCATATGAAGGGCAGTCAGGATGCTGCGTCAACATACGTCTCATGGAACACGTCGGCAACATCGAAAAAGGATATGGCAGCAAGCTAGCGGGACACGTGTGGGACTGTGAATGCATTTCACACTTTCGACGCTGCAAGATTCTGAGAAGATACCCCGAAAAGCTCATGCGAGAGATATACGAAGCGTTCATGCTTCAGAACAATCGTTCCACCTGTGTAAGCACACCATCACCAACGTTGACGAAAAAAGAAATGGGTTATCTGGACAAGCAATGACGGCAGAAGTGCCAAAATGACGATTCCATGGCTTTGTTTGTATTTTTAGACGATACTTCCTGTATTTATTGCAAGCAAATCAGTAAATTTCTGAGTTGTCAGTCAGTGCTGTGTCTGTGTGTTTCTCGACCTTGTCCTGTCCCTGCGCACTGTTTTAAGTAGAAAAAGAGTACTTGCGGTTTAACGTGGAAGTACTCATTGAAGGACCAGAAAAGACGAAATGAAAAAAACCGCTTATACTGAACGAAGTCGAGCTTAGCTGTCATAAGAGGAGAGCAGTAGGTTAAATTTTAAGAGGAAATGAAAAGGTCACGATCTGAAGAAATTGATTGGAGTCACTTTTGGAGCATTTATTTATTTATTTATTAAAGAACCCCCAGCGCCGTGGCATTACAGTGGGGGGGGGGGGGGCAATGTACAAAAAAGAAGCACGCATGACACCTCCGCTCGCAGGCAGAGTTACAAGGATAAAGCGGTCGCCATGCACATCTCACTGCAAAAGAACGCATCACAATCGCATCACATCATTAAAGAACGAAAGAACGCTTCATTTGATGTCACACTCACAACATCGCTCGGTAGTCTGTTCCATTCTCTAATGGTTTTCTGAAAAAAAGACATTTTAAACAATTCAGTTTTTGCCGCGAATTCGCGGACTTTAAAAAGGTGGTCAACACGGTTGGATCTATAAAAAGGCTCCTGCACATACCTTTCGCGTTCAACCTGAACAGTTGAATAAACAGCATGAAATAGCTTGAGACGCAACTTCTTTCGGCGCGTGTCAAGCAATTCCCAGTTCAGTGCATCCTTCGTACGCGATGCACTGTAACGAGCCCCGTGTGTGCCAGACACGAAACGAGAGGCAATGTTCTGCACCCTGTCCAACTTATCTTTATCTCTAGCAGTAGGCGGGTCCCAGAGAGTGCACGCGTAGTCCAGAACCGACCTGACATAAGTCTTGAATAAAATGTCACGACATGACAGTGGAAAAGTGTTTGCATTTCGGCGAAGAAATCCAAAGTTCCTGCATGCTTTAGCAGAGATATAATCGACGTGACGGCGCCAGCTCAGATCAGGAGTAAAATAAACGCCTAGATATTTAAATTCCAATACCTGTTCTAACATTGTGTTCCTAATAACATATGAATGCCCATCAGGGTTTTTCTTTCTTGTAAACTTCATATGGACAGTCTTGGACAAAATCAAATTCATATTCCATTTAACGCACCACTCTGAGATTCTGTTCAAATCTTCTTGGAACATTTCAACATCTCGATCACTAGTGACAACACTATAAAGAACGCAGTCATCCGCAAATAACCGCATTTGAGATACTATTCCGTCACCAATGTCATTCACATAGAGCAGGAACAATAGTTGTCCCAACACGGAGCCCTGGGGAACACAAGACTCAACATGCACTGTTTGAGACTCGGCGCCATTCATAACCACAAACTGCGGCCCTAAACATAGGTAATCTTTTACCCATGATATCACTTGAGGGCTAATATTGTAAAAATACATTTTTTGAATGAGTAAAGAATGCGTCACGGTATCAAAGGCCTTTTTAAAGTCCAAAAACACGCAGTCCACGCTAAGTCGCCTGTCCAGTGCCTCAGCCAGATCGTGCGCAAATTCAGTCAGCTGCGTAGTACACGAGTACACGATAGGCCCCTTCGAAACCCATGCTGACGAGGATTAAACAATGAATGTGCGTCCATATGTGCTGATATACAGGTGAACAAAATATGTTCGAGTGTCTTGCACGCAACTGAAGTTAGAGATACCGGTCTATAATTTGATACAGTGTTGCGAGGCCAAGATTTGTAGATTGGCACAACACTTGCAATTTTCCAGTCATCTGGAAGGCAGGATTCTTCAAGCGATTTTTCAAAAATTATCTTTAAGTAGGGTGCAACCGACTCAGCACACAGTTTGTCGAATTTGTTTGGCAAGTCATCAGGACAACCAGCCTTAGTAATCTTCAGATTCTGCTACAGAGACTGTATACCGTTGATGCTGATCACAACATCATCCATAGCACTCGCCACTGGCTGGACACTCGGGGTATTCATATCAGCATGTTCGATTTTAGAGCTGAAAACAGAGCTGAAATATTTATTAAAGAACTCAGCTTTTTGTGCATCATCATCAACAAAGGTGTCGCCAGAAACAAGAGGTGGTATAGTTACAGCATTTTCCATTTCTCTTTACATGTTTCAAAAATTCCTTTGGATTTTCTTTTAATTTCGTCTCCATTGAAATGCCGAATGAAGTCTTTGCAGCTGCCACAGCAGCTTTCATTCTTGCAGCAATTTCCTGCAGCTTGAGCCAATTCTCACGCGTCGGATTTCCTTTAAATTTAACGTAAACACGTTGCCTTTTGCGCGTAAGACTGCGTCGCTCCCGTGTAAACCATGGTTTGTTTTTACTCCTCCTTTTCGGTAATATCCATGCAGGAACAAAGCGCTGCCTCAGTTCAAACATCTTATCATTAAATCTAGACCATAGTTCAACCACTCCAGAGTTATCGGCATGCGTTTCAAAGATCGTTCGGTACTTATTCAACTCTTTGTTTATCTCCCTTACGTTTGTTTTTTCATAGTTATACACTCGCCTATTTGCTGTGCCAGCGCTCCTTAGATGTTAAACTTTCATTTCACAAAGCACAGCACTGTGATCGCTTATTCCAGGTAGCACCTTAGTGCAATTGGCGAATTCAGGTTGATTTGTGAACAAATCTAGGATGTGATCCCCATGTGTCGGTTCCAGAACCGTTTGGCGCAATGCATAAAGTTCAACCAAGGTGATCAGTTCTTGGCAGGAGCGACTCGTAAAGGACTGGAAGTGAGGTTGATGAGTCCAGTTAATGCTAGGCAGATGGAAATCACCTCCGCTCACCATAAAATCTGTTTGAATTGCGTCAACTGTCCCCGCCAGCTGCGCAAACACATCAACTGATGAATCAGGCGGGCGGTAGAACGAACACACAGTTATAACTTTGTTGTTATTAAGCACCAGTTTACATCATATAGCTGCAGATTCGTCGGAAACATTTATTTGGTAAGAAGAAATTGTAGCATCCACAAGAATAAATACACCTCCTCCATGCAAGTGTCTGTCCTTTGTATAAAATTTAAAGCGATCTGGCAGCAGCTGACCATCGAACGCTGCCAGAGGGCCGCCATCCGCCTGTGCCTTGGCCTCTCACGGGGTTCCCAGGTCCCTGCGACGCTGGCAGAGGCTGGGGTATGGCCCATGGAGCTCCAGGCCCAGAGGGCAGCACTCCGCCACGTGGGGCGGCTCCACCTTGCCCCAGACGGACGTCCCCTCCTGGAACGCCTCCTCAGCTGCCCCCACTCACGCATGGGGAAGACCGCCACTGCCTTTGAACAACTGGTGGGGGGGGGGGGGCAGCCAGAGCACCTACCTACCCCTCCACGGCCTGACTAGGGACATCAGTTCCGGGTCCTCCTGCCAGCACGAGGGGCCAGGCCCAAGCGCCAGAAACCTGCGGTCGGCCTCCGTCAGGAGGCAGCGGAAACCACGGAGGAGGACCTGGCTGGCTGCACGCAGTTGTTCACGGACGGCTCCGTCCTGAAGGGAGCCTGCCCATCTGCAGCGGCTGCCTGCATCTCACCTGCCCTGGGCGAAACAAGGCAGGCGAGACTCCCCTTCGTGGCCAGCTCCACCACAGCCGAGCTGGCAGCCCTGCACCTGGCGGCGGACATCCTGGATGCACGGCCTGCTGTACAGTCTGTGGCCATCTTGTCCGACTCCAGGGTGGCCCTCCAGCTCCTGCAGGAGCCCCGGTGCCGACTCCCCATTGTCTGCAAGCTGGCGGCGCGGCTTAACACCATCTGCTCCCGCGGCTGCTCCATCTCCCTGGCCTGGGTCCCCAGCCATGTGGGAGTTCAGGGCAACGAGGCTGCCGATGCCCTGGCCAAGGCAGCCCACGAGGGCTCCACGCCCTGCTGCACCTCAGTCGTCCCCCTGGACGCTGCCCGCTCCATCACGAAGCGGCTACTCCTCCTGGAACACCTCGACACCAGGGTTGCCCAAGGGACACCCCCCCCCCCCCCCCGCTCCTGCCGGACAAGGGGCTTGCAAGACGGGAGAGGTCCCTCCTGCTCCGGCTCCGTGTGCGCTGCGCCTGGACCGGAGCAAGGCTCTTCCGGAAGGGCCTGGCTACCTGTGGAGACTGCCCCCGCTGTGGTCACCTGGAGGAGACAATATAACACCTCCTGTGCGGTTGTCTTGCCCTGGCCGCACAACAGGCTATGCTCTCAGCTGGTTACCGGGCACTGGGTCCTCGGCTGACACGGCAGGTGCCCTGCTCTTCCCGTCCGGACCCAACACCAGCAAGGCCCTTCGGTACCTCCTTGCCTTCCTGGAGGACACGGGCTTGGACAGCTATTGCTAGTCCTCGGCGGCTGATGACAGCGACGGCGCCTCTAAAGACGCTCCTCTTTCCCTCCCCTTTACTTCCTTCTTATCCCCTCTACCTATCCTCCTCTCTATCTGCACGCCGGCAGTGGTGGTGGCGATAACTCGCCAGTCACAGGCCCGTGCTAGTTTCCTTTCCCCTTCCTTCATGCACTTACTACTACTACTACTTCACCATCTGCAATTTCATTTGCTAACCATGATTCAGTGCCGAGAATAACAGACGGCTTCACCATATCAATTAGAGCTGCAAATTCATCAACCTTGTTTGTAATGCTGCGGCAGTTAATTAAAAGAAAGGAAATAAGCGTTGCATTACGCCGACACCGTCACTCAACCGGTACTACCTCCTTTGTAGCACTGGCTTTATCACCTACTATCGGTAAGACCTCATTTGTATTATCATCAAACAAGTACTTCTCGCCGTTTATAATAACAGTTTTATACTTGAGGCTGATCTTGTCGCCACTTTGTTCTCGTGATTTTGCGAACTGCCATAGAAACTTTCTCTTTCTACGTACTTTCTCAGAAAAGTCCTCTGAAATACTGACATCACTTCCTTTTAATTTATAAGCCCTCTTTAAAATCTTCTGCTTGTCAGCGTATGAGGCGAAAATCGCTTTTAAAAGACGGTTGCTACCGCACTTGAATCTGCCTAACCTGTGAGCAATTTCCAGTTTTAGGGATTGAACATCTAATTTCGAATTACACACGTCAATTACGCATTCTACTGAGTCCTCATTTAACTCGTGTGGTTTTGTATCCTCCACACCAAGGAAAAGCAAACTGCAACGCCTCCTCTGGTTCTCCAGATGCTCAACTTTTGCCATTACTGAACTCAACATCCGCTGGTGATCTTCAAATCGTTTTTTTCCATTCACCAACTGCACAGTTCATTTCATCAAGGTTCGCTATTCTTGATTCTATCGATGCAATACGGCTGCCGAGATCATGCATGGCTCTCTTACTTTCAGTTTGGGTCAGTTCTATTGCACTCAACTTGGTCTTAATCGTATCTTGGCCATCTAGGAGCATCTGCAGAGTTTCTGCGGTAGACGGACGTTGGTTAGGCTCAACATCACCACATAGAAATAGCAGCAACAGATAAAAGGAAATACGACGCAATAGCCGAAAACGACGACGCGAGTAACCTTTCGGTTGCGAGTGAGTTCTGAGACAAGCAAATAACACATGGGGTGGAACCGGCAAAACGAAATGCGCGCGAAAACAGTGCAAGTTTGTGTTACTAACCTGCAAAAGCAACAGGAAAAACGTGAGCGGCAGTGCTTCAGCCATGCCGGTTCCACGCACCCCTGGTTGACTGCCAGATCCCGGTATTTGTAGGCTGTCGATAAGGCAATCACTGCACCAGTGTTCATAGACCGGTACGGCACATCTGTCGAAGGCAGCGGCGACGCACATCGAATCGTCGCTGGCAGCAGCAGACGAAGTTGCGTTCCTTGATCCGTCGGCGCATATCCCAGACCAGAAGGGTGAACTCGTAGGCGATGAACACGAAACGGCGCAACCGCAACATTCCTTCAAAGCTGAGACGCCGTGTGTCTGCTAAAGCAAGAGGAAAAACGTGAGCGGCAGTGCTTCAGCCATGCCGGTTCCACGCCCAGCATGGGGCGTGGGACAAGTAAACAACTTTGGCAGGCGTTGTGTTGAGAAGTGGGAGCAGATTTTAGTGTGAGTCTGAAGAAGGAAATATCAAATCTCCAAAAAAGGAATGAAGAGCGGCGAACTGCGATACGCTTGGACTCTGAGTCGGCTGGCGCAAGCCAAACTTGAGAGAAGCCATGTGAAAGCCTGCCTTCTGCTGGGAGTATAAAATGACTGGCAATAGTCATGACCAGGAAATCGAAAGAAACACAAAGTAGCTCAAGCTGGGAGGAACGTCGTATTGGAAAGCTTGGGATAATTTCGACCATTTGGTGTTCTCTAATATGCGCTTATATCTCTCAGTACACACATCTCTAGCATTTGGCTACCATCGAAATGAAACGGCCGGGACTGAAGCCATGTCTATTCTTTATCGGCCTAGGTGCGGTGCGCAACAACTAAATTTCAGTAGACGAGGACTAGGAACGTTGGGAGCGTCCGCTGATCTTCCGGCAGAAAGTTATTGAAGTGGTAGCTTGCCTACTAAAGGTCTCGGGCCGACATTGCCACGCGACGCCAATGACCTTCAATCCTCAGCTAAGGTGAAACCTTCAGTTTATAAGTTTGGAGAACCGGTGGATGCTCAGTGGTGAGACCAATGGTCAAGCAATTGGACAGGTCAAAGGACAAGATCAAGGTCATTTCGAGGTGAAGTCGAGGACGTCAACGTCAACCAAAATTTAATCACGTAATAGACTTTGGGCTCGCCGAGGAGCATAAACGAGGCGTTTACATCATAAGGCGTGACGTCACGTCGTCACATCGTCTTTTAACTGAGTATTAACTGAAGGAGCACCGACGCGCCTAGGGATAAGTCGACATGCGGTGTTCGCGTGCTAGGCGTGGACGTCACGGTCTCCTAAACCGAGTAAATAACGGATGTACCACCTCTTGCGACTCTTTCCCACACATATATTCATTGTTACCCTAATTAATGATCATTTTTCTTTGCTTCACACCGACATGGCCTCCACATGATTCGTCCTTATCTTTTGATTGCCACTAAGTTATCATTACTCGGAATTGTTCACTTTCCTAATGTGCTTCCTTCCCGTCTTTTAACTATATTAACAATGCGCCCATGTTTTTTTTTTTCAAAGCTCGCTCCGCGGCTCTGAAACTAAAGTCAAGCCTTTCGGTAGCTCGCAGGCTCCCCCCCCCCAAAAAAAAAAAAAAAATGTGAGTAGTGGCCATTATAAATGTTTTATCGTTTCTTCTGGTAGCGTATGCGGCATTGTGTTATTTATTACCTGCAAGTACCCCCCAAATCCACTCCAACCTATTGTTACTCGCTATCATGATCCACGTCAGCAGTTACAACCTGACCAAAGTAGATCACTTCCTTGGCAAATGTTATTGCTTCGCGACAGTTCTTGAAGTATTCTGCTCTTTCATTGTTATCTAACATAAATTTAGATCTTTCATATTTATTCTTGAGCTAGTGTGCTTAATGTCCCGCTTTGTTACTCTAGGCACTCTATTATACATTGCAATTTTGCCCGTCAGTTACTTAGGCAGGTACAGCTTTGAAAACTGAAATTTATTAGTACTTCCTTTAAACATTATTCGCAACCATTCCCACTCCCCGTCTCTGAGTACCTGCAATAAGTATATTTCAAATAGTTCTAAAGAGATCGTGCCTGACAGAATGACACATTTCCTTACTGGATTTTATCTTCTAAGTAAAAGTATCTTGAAGCGTTCCAGCTTTTATACATATTTTCCAGCAACATTTCATATGGCTCTTATATACTCGGGCTCCACTGTGCTTGCCTGACTGCTGAGGTATCGACCGAGTGAAATGCCTTACCATAATCTCTGATGGGTATATATCAACGTAGGGTATATTTTGAGCAATTTCTAATCACCTGTTTGGTTTGGTTTACGAGGGTTAACAGCCCAAACTCACTAAAGCTTTGAGGAACAACGTAGTGGAGGGTTCTGGATAATTTCGGCGATCTGAATTTATATTACATATACTGACATCGCACACTACATGATCCTTTAGCATTTGGCCTCCATTTGAATGCATGCACTGCGCCTGTGTTGAATCCACGTCTTTCGGTTGGGAAGGCGAACACTACAACCACAGATCACAGCGGCACCTCTCTTTCCCCTGTTTGAAATTGTGAATATGGTCTGATGTCGAATTGCCTTTCCGAAAGCCATCCTGGTGCGATAACCGACCTAAATCAAAGATTTCGCTCGTTCGAATACTTGGTAAACAAGAGACAGTAAACTGATTGTAATGTAGTTCTTCATGTCCTTGACACTCGCTTCTTAGGTCTGAAGATCATATTAGCGTTCTTGCATGATTTTGGTACTGTCAGAGACGTCATTATCATCATCAGCCTGCCTGACTACGACGACTGCAGAGCAAAAGCCTCTCTCATGTCTACCTAGTTAACCCTCTCCTTTTCCAGCTGCGCACACTATGTCCCCGGAACTTTTTAATCTTACCCGCCCACCTAACTTTCTGCCGCCCACTTCTGACTCGCCTACGCTTGCCTTCGCTTCGAATCCACTCTGTCAGCCTTAATGACGAGCGATTACATTTCCTTCCCATTCCATGCCCAGCCAAGCCCACTTCTTCCTCTTGATATTGAATAGGATGACATTAACCTGCATTTGTTCGCCTCACCCAATCCATCCGCTTCCCGTCTCTTAACGTTACACCGGTCACCATATTTAGAGCCTCGGGCACGTGAGGTACTGCATATATGGGTGCAAAATTTTTCCAGCCCAATATCCTCATCGTCGATCAAGCAATCTCCTGCTACCTGATCCTCACAATTAGCTTTCCCCTCTGTATTGCTCGTAAGCCTTCCTTAATGTTCTCATTTGTTGTTTCTGAATACACTTGATACTTCTCAGCTTTCTTCTCACGTCGGTTTACATAAGAACTAGTTCTCTAAAAGCGGAGCAAAAATCACAGCTGCCTAGTTCTACTTCTAAACAGAGCCAGCAGAACCTACCAATGTGGCAAGGCACGGGAAATATACTGGGTCTGCTACGGGCAGAGTGAAAGCGGGAAATAAAAAAACTTGAGTTCTCCTGCTTACCCAGAACAGCAGCTAGGGATTACCAACTTTCCTAAAGAGAATTCGAGGGTGTTTAAGTCTGTCCACACCAAAATATTCCAAGTCAATTTGAAATTTCGGAAGCATGCGCAACCCAAAAAAAGAGAATTAAGTGGATCTGTGGTATTAGTGGGTGAGTTAGTGGGGATGGGAGGGTGGAGCAATATAATAAGTTTGACAGTGAAAGGAATATTGCGATTATCTGCGGAATAGGTTCAAAGAGTGGGCCATTACTTGAAATTTTAGTCCTCAGATATGAAATTTGGCGGTGCTAATGACGTTACGAACCCCTGGAGCAATCACAAAAATACTTTTGGAGAAACCCGCTGGTTTTTGCAAGACGACGGCCTTCGTCATAGCAAACTTATTTCCGGTCTGCAATTTCTAAAACGAAAGGGGAAAAATACGAACTTCTGATGTGTTCTTTTGTAACTTTCCAGTGTGACTTTTACTTTAAAACCGTTCTTTATTGCAAAAGTATCCAGTGTTCGTAAAGAAAAGAAGAATATTGTAGTGTAATCTTGTCACACGTAATAGGAAGTTTGAAATAAAAGTGTGAACTAGAGATGTTTAGAGAAGACGACGAGGATGACGAAAGGCATAACGTTTATTAACCCAATAATAAATAAGATGAAGGACATGAAGAGGATTAAGATGAGTGTTTCCGTCTTCTAAAGAGTCACTTTTTTGTGCACTTGATGTTTTTCGCGGTAATCTGAAATTTAGTCTAATGGCACCTTAAATTTTTTTTGTACCAGATGGAAACGAGGGTCCGTTCATGCCTAAACACTGCCCGAGCATTCGTGCATTGTTTTTAGTGGCCGCGAAAAAAGCTTTACAGAATGACCAAAGGTGTTAAATAACGCGTTTCCATGCTGTTCAATATTCTTGTCCTTTACCAATGCACAATTTTCTGTATGTTTGCAGCAACAGCAGATTCGAGCTGTGATGTTTGCGGCAATAGTGGAGTTGTGTAACAAATCTTTAAAAAAAACTGTGCTGTATGGGCCAGCGTTAGGTCGACTCCCACTCATATGTGATGCTTTTGCTTCTAAAGTTTCCTCTGTGGCGCTCTGAGAAGCGACGGTCTACTGTCGCCCATTAAGCGGAAGGGTTTTTAAGAGCTTCTCGTTCTAGAAGCAGGAAACACGTTGTCAGTGAGCATAGCAACTTGACAAGGGCTGAAAAATGAAACAAAAATTTCTAGCCCCATAGCAACGAAAAACCATGTGTGGTGTTGAAAATAAATTCAGTTTAGAATGAGAGGCGAATTTCATGCATAGAAAACAGCATAGAATTAAGGTGAAAAATTTTCTTGTTGTAAATGCAAGAAGCATCGCGAACTCTAAATAGCAAAATTCTGTGGGAGTATTTCATAATACAGCTCTAATTTTTGCGTATGTGTACAGGATCACGATGTCGCGAGCATTATACTAAAAAGGTCAAACATTAGAACATGTTGACATTTATGTATTATATATCACTCCCACATTTTCTGAGGTGCATAGTTTTTGCTGTTCTGATTATTTTTGTCTTCCAGAATTTGGGTTTGCGCACGCAGTAGTCCTATGCATGAAAGTGGGAAATGGAGGACACATTTTGATCTCCACGAACAAGGGAAACTTTTTGCACTGAAGGTTTGATGAACAGTTTTGTAGACTGAATTTCTACGACGAGAAGCACTACCACATCATCGCAATAACAACAGCAGCACAAACTACCGGAAAAAGGTTTTAAGTGTTATCCTTCAATGGAAGCTCAAGAACACCCGAAGTACTCCCCTATTAAATAAGAGAGGTATTTCACGGTGGTTAAACAAAAGCATTCATAAAGAAGTAAGCGCAAAAAGCTATCGGAAAAAGGAATCTTTTAATTAGGTGCCCTCTAGCAGCTAAGGATATATATGTCGCTGAATTATTCACGGAGAAGAAGTGTAAGCGTTTCTCAGAAAGTGTTCTCGATTGCAGCAGTGTTGGTCGGTCCAGGCTTCTTATAGCCGAAGCCCCCAAGGAGGCGGCTGCTGCCCAAGAAGGGAGCTGATCAAGGGCGCCTCCCACTGCTCCAAGTTGGGACTTTTGTGTGAAAGCACTCCTAGGTTACGTTGGAAGGGCCACGTGTTGTGAAACTTTGTAACCCTATCCCCGCATTGTAGGCATCTATCCTCATTCAAGGAATTGTGCTCTATATGTATAGGCACGAAAAAGGGCCTAAGCTTATGGTTGCTGAGCTTACGCTGATGTGGAGGGTGTAGTCTACGACTGTCCCTTATCTGCTGCACTGTTACGCCGTAGCGATAGGGAACAGGTCCAGGCAGCTACGTTTCAGCCCCTGTTCGGTAAGTGTCGCCTTTAGTGATGGCATCAGCCACGTTGTTCCGAGAGAACCCCGCGTGCACTGGTGTCCGTATCATCTGATGTTTGTTTTTATACGTAGCTTGACACCCATGTCGATGAATGAATCTCGTGGCCACCTTACATAGTCTTCCGTTGAGGTAATTCCTGGCAGTATATCTGCGACTCACCGATTACGGTCAGGCACAATCCCAGCACGTTGCTGATTGGTACTGCTTGAGGCGCTGCGGCCAATTCAGCGCCTGTATATTTGCAGTCTCTGAAAGTGACGCCGGCTATTTCTCTGTACGGAGAGTCAACTGCAGTAGAAGCAGCCACAGATCTTCCAGCAAACCAGGCATCGTCGACGTAATGGACATGCGCTCTACTTGCGAATAGTTTTTCGAGACTGTTTGCTCCCGCTTCCTTCTTTCCTTGGTGCAGTTGCGGGTGCATGTACCTCGGGACCAAGAGTACGGCACAGGAAGACATAATTTTTCCGGGACGTGTACGACCTTTGATGCTCCCGAGGCAATCTCATTAGCCGACTTTCTTCAGTAGATACCTGCCGCTCATGATTAGTAGGAGCCGATCAGCTTGGGATCTGAGTTGCATTTTCTTAAGTTCTAAGTAGCCGTTGGCCACGCCGACGTCCTCTAGCTTGCTCGTAGAGGCCTGCTTCGCTAGGTCCTGCGCCATGTTACAGGGTTTGTGAAGTAGTGCCTCTACGTACGTGGTTTCTGATTTAATGACCTTCTGATATACCAGGCTTTACCTGGCCCCGTAAAAACCTCACCGTATCTTCTTCCCTCAACATTTCGGTTATTTACGAATCTGATTATCATGCGATTCCCATAGGCAGTAGCGACATGTTGCAACAGATGGTAGCCACTCGCTCAGAATTAGCAGTATGTGAACATCTGAAATCACGTGTATGTCAGGCGCGACCTCGACCTTGAGGAACATGCCATATTTGAATATTTCGGACTTTTCCGCCGAGCAGCTAGGCCAAACTTACAGGCGTACTGTTTCACGCAGTCCGAAATTTCTTGAAGCCATCATTTATTCTACTCCAGCGAGCCATGGCTGGTCCGCACCGCGAAGTACTCGGCATGTACAACGTATCAGAGGGTTGTGACTATTCCAAGCCGTTGAGTAAGTCCAGACGTGGCAATATTGAAGAGTATCGGGGAGATCATGAGGGGCTATTGAGTGTCCTAGTTGTGCTTCTTGATTATGTTGGCCCTCAGGTCACCGTTGCTGTTGTTACTGTCTATATCTGAGGGGCTTTGAAACAGCAGTGAATCTCCTGACCGCAGCATTGTTCACTCAGTCGCTCGAAGACTCCATCGTGACTAAAGTTGTCTAAAAACCCACTTACAACGGAAGCCACGAAATGTTTCCTCCGCATTATGGTTTATGCTCCATAATATGGTTAAGACTTTTATTAGGCATTCGGCATCTTCTGAACCTCCTTCTTTTTTATTGATACTGTCAGCCCTGTGAAAGGCCATTACAGGAGTAGAAACCACAAAAAAAAAGCAATTCCAACAAATCAAATAAGTCTTAAGCGCCAAGTATGCATCTAACGTATGAATTAAGCCTGAATACGCAGAACAGCAGCAATGTATGTAATCCATACAGCACAATATGGTACACGAAGACACACAAAAATAAAAACAATTGCGAAACTCAAGAGCCCTTATAGATATTTGGAGGACAATGCTAACACAGAGCAACAAGTGAAAAGCGTATTTTGGTTAGTACACTGTACTTACCTTATATAGAACACTGTCTAAATTATTCAAGAAAGAGCTTAGGGAATTCGCCTTAACTAGCGAATCGGAAAACATGTTCTATTCGTTTATAGCTCTAGGAAAGAAATTATACCTAAATGCATCGTTACAGGTTACTGGAGGCGGAATGTGCATGAATGGCGATGTCTAGAGGTTTCATTAGTAATAATATTAAAATAGTTGGCGCTGTTGATTTTTATTTCGTTGTTTATGATAAGAAACAGAAATTTCAGCCTGTCATGTTTGGCCCTTATTGCTGAGCTGGGAAGGGTTGAAGCTTACATAGGTTTCAAGGGGAGTGATTTCGACCATATTTGTTGAAGATAAATCGTGACGGTAACTTCTGGATCCTTTCCAGTTTGTTACATTTTTTTCTCTGTGTAAGGAGCCCACACAATTTTCGCGTACTCAATGATAGGTCTAACGAGTGTCCAGTAAGCCAAATTTTTTTATTTCAGGTGATGCACTTTTAAATTGCAGGATATTCTTTTTCCTAGTTATGCGCATGAATACAAATTTTATGGAATTGATTACCATTTTCCAGCCATCGCACCATTTCGTAATGTTTTCTAGGCTGTTCTAGTTTAGTTTATGGGGTTTAACGTCCCAAAGCGACTAAGGCTATGGAGACGCCGTAGTGGAGGGCTCCGGAAATTTCGACCACCTGGGGTTCTTTAACGTGCACTGACATCGCACAGTACACGGGCCTCTAGAATTTCTCCTCCAAAGAAATTCTAGCTGCCGCGGCCGGGATCGAACCCGCGTCTTTTGGGTCAGCAGCCGAGCACCATAACCGCTGAGCCACCGCGGCGGCTGTTTGTAGGCTGTACTGCAATTTTATTTGGTCACTGAGAGATTCAATCTTTTTGTAAACAACGCAGTCGTCGGCAAATAATCTTAATGGAACAGAGGAGAGGTTAGGCAGATAATTAATAAAAATAAGAAATAATAGAGGCCCTAGGACACTCCTTGGGTACTCCCGATGACACCGGTTGCAAGCTGGACCTGTACATATCGATTTCTGCATATTGCTGACGGTTCTGTAAGTACGTAGTGGAGGGCTCCGGAAATTTCGACCACCTGGGGTTCTTTAACGTGCACTGACATCGCACAGTACACGGGCCTCTAGAATTTCTCCTCCAAAGAAATTCTAGCTGCCGCGGCCGGGATCGAACCCGCGTCTTTTGGGTCAGCAGCCGAGTGTTCATAGACCATTTAGTGAGACTGGGATTCTGGAAAACTGCATTGATTTTTAGCAGAAGTTTGGAATGTGAAACTTTATTAAAGGCTTTAAAAAAGTCTAGATATATAAGGTCCATCTGTCCTCGCAAATTCATCCTTTCTGAAGTGTCGTGAACCAATTAAACTAACTGTGTGATCGTAGATAGACATTTACGGAAACCATGCTGTACTGGTGATAATAAGTTATACTTTAAAAGAATGTCTTGCGGGGCAAGTTGGTAACTGTTCATCTTTGGTTACAGGCGCGAAAAGAGCCACAACACAAGACAGATAGACGGGACAATGCGCCACTCACAACTGACTTATTCGAAGAAAACATGCAAAAATATATGGCATCTTACATGTAGGAATACTGTCATCTTCAAAGTTGATATTATAGTGAACGGGTGAAAAAATTACTCTCAGCCTTGTACAAAGATATGGATGTGTCGCTGTCGCACATGCTTCCTTTTTTGCAATAAACTAATGGAAGCGTTTTTTATTGCAAAAAAAAGGAAGCATGTGCGTCAGCGACACATCCATATCTTTGCATTAGTCTGAGAGAAATTTTTTTCACCCGTTCACTGTCATATCAACTTTGAAGATGACAGTATTCCTTGCATGTAAGACGGCATATATTTGGCAGTTGGCGGCACGTCCAGAGCCGGCCCTAAAGATTTGTTCTGTTACTGCGGGTGCGCAACTACGTCCCAACAGTTTCAAGTGGTCCATCGGACGTCGGATGCTCTTTTGCACGGATGGTTCGTCGGTGTGACAGCTCTGCTGAAAATAAGTGGAACTTTTCCAGTTCTTCTTGACTTCGGTTCGCGACGCAAGGTGGTGCTCTGATCAGCAAGCGCCGTCATCGTTCCCATAAAAGCGCATCGCTTGCAAGCAGCAAGCGCAGTAGGCGGTACGTCCAGAGCCGGCCCTAAAGATTTGTTCTGTTACTGCAGGTGAGCTGGTTTTGCTGTAGCGACTCTTCTGTACATTCCATGCCGCCAACTGCAAAACTGCCTTTTGCTTGATCTAGCGCGTGTGTTCTCTTGTACGCATGTGTGATGGAGGGAAAAAATGTGCTCAATGTGGGGATCATTTTGCTGACGAGGACCGGTGCATGGAATGCTCCAACTGTGCATCGTTGTATCACCTCGGTCAGGAGTGCTCAGGCGTGGCTGAGGCACATTCTCGTCGATGGGCCCGAAAAAGAGAGAAAAGTGGCGATGCAAAACATGCAGATCAGCGGATTCTTCTCAAGGCAGTTCTAGCCAGTTAACAGCTATTGCTGAAAAGCTATCGTTGCTTGATTCCATTTGCGAGATAGTTGAGTCTCTTTCCCTGGTTCCGTCAAAAATAGACGAGCTGCTGTGCCTGAAGTCCGAGATAGAAGCAGTAAAAACAAAAATGCAGGAAATACACGACTAGGTTTACATTCTTTGAAATAAGTATGATTCCTTGCTGAAAGAATCAGCAACGCGAGAGAAAGAGGTCACTGCATTGTCTTCTAGAGTGATGCTGCTTGAGGATCAGGTGGCTTCTCAGGCAGCTGTCATTCAAGATCTTAGAGGCGAAATAAATGCCTCTGAACAGTATAGTAGGTCCTCAAACCTCTAAATTCACGGCCAACCCCAAAATCCTAGTGAAAACTTGACTACTACTGTTACTGAACTGGGCGCACAACTGGGCATTGATTCATTCCTGCCAGACCATGTAGTAGCTGTGCACCGGTTGCCCAGAAAGAGCAAACCAGCGCCAGTTCTAGTGCGCTTCCTTTCGGCAGGCATACGTGACAGCTGGCTGGTAAAGCGAAAGAAACTGGAATCTCTGGCGAAGGAAAATGAGCCCTCGGTTTTCTTTGTCGAAAACTTGACGAAATACAACAGAGAATTGTTCTGGGAGACAAAGACTAAGGCCAAGGAGGCCGATTTCAAGTTCGTATGGGTGAAACATGGCAAAATTATGCCCGAAGGAAGGAGGGTTACCCAGTTGTGCGCATAATGAGCCCTTGTGACTTGTCTCGGCTAGTCTGACCTCTTCTATTCTTCGCTTTGTCTGTTGCAATCTTTTTCCTTGATTCATGGCTTTGTGCGAATAATTTCGATACTTTCCTTCTCTTTATCTTTTTTAAAACCAGGCGAAGGCTCTTTCACTGTTTTTCATGTAAGCATGCGCAGTATTCGCAAGCACTGGAATGAATTTTGTGTCCACGCTGGTGCAGTACGTGATTTAGCTGGTGTTTTCGTCTTAACTGAAATTAATATTGGGCAAGAACATACTGGTCTGTTTCAACTCCAAGGTTATCACAATCATTTTTTGACGCGCAAAGACGGCCGTGGTGGCGGAATTGCCATATTTATTAAAAATGGTTGGATTTCAAGTCTTCTGAACATAATCTTCACAAGTGCTGAATCGCTATCCCTTCGTATTCACACACAATCTTTTGCCATCACATTGCTCGCTATTTATAGGCCGCCAAATCAAAGTGTCAGAAATTTGGTAGATGAATTGCGTCAACTTGCTTTTCCATCTGGTCACGTGTGCAGGATAGGTGATGTTAACATTGACGCGCTGAAGAAAGAGCGGCACATTGTAGCTGATTACTTGAACACGCTTGCTGACGTTGGAATAGAATCCATTATCAACATTCCCACACGTGTCGAAATTTTGGGTGCATCACTTGTGTCGTCATGCATAGATCACGTCAACGTTCACACTGAGAACGACCAGGTATTTCCGTTTATTATTGAGCAAAAGCTATCCGATCACTTCTTTGTTGGGTGTAGCTTTCTATCGTCTCAGTATGCTGCGGCTAACAACCCGGTATCACAGATAGAGGTTGTTAATAAAAGAAAGCTGGACTTGTTATTGCAACGCTATGATTGGAAATCTTTCCTTGCGAATGTTCCTGCCAGTCACCTGTATGAATCTTTTATTATCGTTTATACGCAGACAGTGCACTCTTGCAAAAGCGTAGTCGTCTTAAAGCAACGAAAGCCGGGATGCCCGTGGATAAATGGAAATGTTCTAACCACGATAACTGAAAAAGAACTGGACTGGGGGCGTTCTCGTCGCTCCCCTAATAGTCAGCATCTTCGTGAAGCTTATAAGATGGCTCGCAATAAAGTCACTGCTGTGCTTAGAGGTGCCAGGCGAAAGCACTTCCAAGGAAAATTTTCTGAATTTAGAAATAACCCGTCCAAGGCTTGGTCTGTGGCTAACGAATTAAGGGGTCGTCCCCGGAAAGACGCATACCAAACTATTGCTAAGAATTTCGGCCCACCATCTATAACTTTAGCACACCAATTTAATTCCTTTTTCTCGTCTACTGCAACAAGTTTGACCGGCAATACGGCTAGTTATTGTATGCCACAATCGGTGGTTGACTCTGCCTTCCTGCCTGAGTGTACTGAAGATGATATTCGTCATATCTTATTCAACTTCAAACAGCGCTGGTCGGTTGGATTAGATGGTGTGTCTGTGGACGTCCTTCGCAGAAATTTCGAGGCCCTGAAGAATGTTCTTTTAGCAATTATAAATAACATTATAGCCACACAAGTAATACCGCCTGGCCTCAAGGAAGCGCTTGTAATTCCTCTTTTCAAAAGCGGACAGGTTAATGTTGTCACAAACTACAGATCCATTTCGATACTTTCGTGCATTGCTCTGATACTTGAAAAACATATTTTTCACGTAATGCAGAGCTTCATTGATGCCCACAACATACTGTCGCCTAATCAATACAGATTTACTTGCGGGCGTGGCACTAGGTTAGCATTAGATGAATTAACCGATTTCCTTAATAGTACTCTCGAAAGTAGTGCATTCGCTTGTGCATTATTTCTAGATGTATCAAAAGCTTTTGACTCCGCAAACCATGAAATATTACCTCGTGAACTTCGTAGCTATGGCTTCCAAGGGCCCTTCCTAACTTTCCTTGAGAATTATTTGCACGGTCGAATCCAAGTAGTAGTTTTCGGAAATATTAAAAGCAAACCTAGACAGTTGACCGCTTAAGTTCCCCAGGGGTCGATTTTAGCTCCCCTTTTATTCAACCTGTACGTTAATGATCTCAGTCAAGCAATTTTTCACTGTCGGGTGTTTCAATACGCAGATGACACGCTTTTAGTATCGCGTCATACTAATTACCATCAAGCCGGGGCTGAATTACAAACTGACACTGTAAATGTTATCAGTTGGTACCGTAACAGCTTAATTTCTATTAACCAAAATAAAACTAAATTAGTCTGTTTTCACGATCCGCTGAAATCTGCATCTGTCATCACTCCAGTGTTTCTTAATTCTCCTCTGTGTAACAATTGCTATTGCTCTCCTATTCCATACCTCTCAAGTGTCAATTATCTCGGTGTCCATTTCGATTCTAACATGTCCTGGAACACTCATTTGGCTAACGTTTGTGAAATACTGCGCAAAATAGCCTGTCTGCTATATTCTATTAAAGCACTATGCCCAATTTACATAAGGAAAACAATAGCATATGCATTGGCGTACAGTGTGCTGCGATATGGAATTTGTTCTTTTTATTTTTGTCAGTGTTTTGGCGATACAAAGTAAATTCTTTACTAAAATCTATAATTCGGGCTGTGATGTATGGTGTGCACATTACTAATAATTCCAATCTTTTTTCATGCTCGCACATGCCTTCGTTCAGGCTATTATTCAAAGAAGCTGTGATCCTTATGTATGTATGGAACAATGAGTTCTGCCTCCCGTATGTCCCCGCCATAGCATTACGTCCACGCGACCGCTTTACCTTGCCCAGAGTACGGACAAGATATGGTAAACGTGTCCGTGCCTTTTATGTACCAGATGTGTTGAACGACCTGCTCGATAATGTTTTATCTTTCAGCACTCGGAAAGAAGTGAAATCTGCTATCTTGATTTGTATGTGTAATTTTGTTTCTTTTCTTTTTTTTTCTCTCCCCCCCCGTCCTTTCTCACTGCCTTTCCTTAGTTTCATTCTAAATTTGTGCAGTATTGATTAACTGTGCCGTTCTCTGGCTTGCTCCATTCTGCCGAGCACTGCTCCACAAGCCCATTGTTGGCTTGGGCAGGCTCGTATTTGTACTATGTAATTTTTCAAAGAAATAATTTATTATTATTATTATATTTGTGCATGTTTTATTCGAATAAATTAGTTGTGAGTGGCGCTTCGTCCCGTCTTTCTGCCTTGTGTTCTGTCTTTTTTCGCGCCTATAGCCAAAGATAAATAAGTTATACTTTTCAAGTTAGTTAGATCGTGTTTGGATATAATGTGTTCTAGTATTGGAAACCAAGTACTAGTAAGGGAAATTGGCCGTTAATTGCTAACGTTTGAAGTGCGCCCCGTTTCATGAACCAGAACTGTTCTGGCTAGTTTCCATGCGATGGTGAAGGAACTGTTCACAATTGATGAATGTAATATTTTTGTAAGGAACTTCGACACCATTTCAGCACACCTGACTAAGAATTCATTCAGAACACCGTCTCGTCCGGGGCCTTTTTTTTTGTTAATATTCAGCAAAAGGTTCAGGACACCTTCGTCGGTTTTTCTAATGTCCGAAATTGGAGTATGAGCAGAGCAGTCGGAGAGGATTGGAACTTTGCCATTATCTTTATTAAAGATGGTCGAGAAGACATTAAATTGTTCAGCTTTCTCTTGAGTGCTAATTTCATCACTAGAAAAGCGCTGTTTAGCCGACGGATTTACATTCCGCCAAAACTTAGCCGGTGCTTCGGAAAGGAAATTTTTTAACGTAACTTTGCAAAATCGGTCTTTTGACTCCCTAATGAGCCGCTTCAAACCTTGTCTCATATTGCGAGCACTGATTTTATCAGCTATATCGCTATTTTGGGAACATGATTTCCGTTCTCTTCTAATTTTGCGTTTTGTATGAATAATTTCGCTATTAATCCATGGACTTCTCTTTCCGTACTTCTTAATCTTCTCAGGAATAAATAGCTCTATGCAGTGGGTTACGACACTGGAAAAGAAATTCCACAATTCATCAGTGCTTGCCTGTGATTCATAAAGTACATGAATAAATCAAAAGAAGATTCAAGGTAGCCTAGGACACTCACATCATCTGCGGTCTGAAAATTCAAAACTAGTCTTTTTTGGTTGTCCGGAGAGATAAATGGAGACATACCGGTTTAGTTTGGTTTGTTGGGGTTTAACGTCCCAAAGCAACCCAGGCTATGAGGGACGCCGTAGTGAAGGGCTCCGGAAATTTCGACCACCTGGGGTCCTTTAAGGTGCGCTGACATCGCACAGCACACGGGCCTCTAGAATTTCGCCTTCATCGAAATTCAGCCGCCGTGGCCGGGATCCAACCCGCGTCTTTCGGGTCAACAGCCGAGCGCCGTAACCACTGAGCCACCGCGGCGGGGTGGAGACATACTGAAAGTAGCTATTGGCTTTCGATGATCTGATATCCAGTCTTCAACATAACAGTCTGTCAGAAGGCTTATCAAACCGTGCCGCAGTAAAATTAGTTCAAGGATAGATGCCTTATGTGTTCAGATACTGCCTGCACTAAATTATAAGAGAACGCCAAGTCGAAAAGCTGTTCACAGCTCGCCATATCCGTCTGCCCGTGCGAACATGAGCTTTAATTAAATGTTGGTAAATTGAAATCGCCTAGGAGAATTATATTGTCTGCCGCTCGATTATTGTTTGCCATGAATTCCCCTAGGCTGGCGATTACTGCAGGTGGAGAATTTGGGGCCCTATACACCTCGCCAATGTAAACTGTCCAATCTCTGAAATTTATTTTAATCCATACGGCTTCTAAATTGTTCTATTGCCCAAGGGCAGTGCTTGAAATGTTTTGCCAAACTAGTATGGCTACACCGCCTTCTCTACCTGCTCGATGCCTTCTGAGTGCTTTATAATCGGTTGGCACACACTCGGCGTCTGTTATATTCTCATGCAACCATGTCTCTGTCATGACAATAACGTAGGTTCATGCTCCATGGGCACGACTTCCAGAGCATCGGTTTTGTTTATTATGCTCCGAGCATTTATATTTATTATCTTGAAACCATCCAGTTTTTTGTGGTCGCGTCAGTTGCCGCTTTCAGCGAAGCTGGTAATTTGGTACCTCTCATTTTTGCCTTCGTCCCAACCACAGAACATATAATTCATTTTTAGTTTGTCAAAAACAAGTTTTACCTTACGGCCTTCTTGCCTTTCCTCTGCACACGAGTTCACAAAGTTTCTTCCTAAACTCCACTACTCGCTTGGAGTAATCCTCACTAATGCTGATTTCAGAGTCCTTAAGCTTAGTACACTTGCTCAAAATTTTTGTTTTGTCCTTAAAGTCGCTACCCTGAAAATAATGGGGCGCGTTTTTCCAGGCCCTTTCTTACGAAGCCTGTGAATTCTTTCAATGGAGCTTACTTCTACCTTCAGGATGCCACTAAAAATATCTTCAGTCGCTTTCTTCATCAATACCACCTCAGTTTCATGGGCGTCTACGTCCACGCCTCTGATTAATAAATTATTCCTTCGTGAGCGATTGTCTAGTTCATCGACCTGTCTAGCAATGCTCCACGTGGTTTCCTTCCACTTCTCGGTAAGCGCTTAAATATTTTCAAGCCTGTTCTGGGTATCGTCAGATTTTCCAGCTTGTGTTCAATTGCAAGAAGTCGATCTCGCAGTTCAAGTATTCTATCTTCAGAAGAAGCCTGATGTGTCTGTACCTCGGTGAGTGTTGACACGATCTCTTTTTGGTTTTGGATTAGTTCTGTAAACATTTATTCCATCACTGGACCTGGATTCTCCTCCACATCGCCCGACAACTTTAGCAACAAGCCTCCGCAGCAACATCCGCTAAAACAACATCCGCTACAACAACAAAACGCAGTGTGTGGACATGGCAACACTACAAGACAGAGGTCGTCACTACGGAAACCGCATTTTGACTGACTAACCTGCACAAACAGGGGAACTTTGGATGATATAGTAACGGCTGTGTTGTCGCGTCCACGGATGCTGTCTCTCGGTGAGCTCTAATTTATATGCAGCAGCAGGTCCTGGATGGGGGCGGGTCCCGTAGTCATCCTGCTCTAAGAAGATGCGCAGAAGTTAACGTCCACGTGCGGTGTCGATGGCATTACACTGCGGCTTTCCCTGAACAATCCGTCGCAGTCGCTCTTCCGGTTGAAGTATAGCGTTGGGTTCATGCCGCAGAAAAGCTGCTTGCCTCCATCCTCCTCGAACTGCCCAGACGTGGAGGATCACGCGTCGACTTCATGTTCCTCTCACAGTCCATTCAACTTCCCTCTTGTTGCTGTTGGGAAACTTCTCAGCAGAATGCTCTAGTCGTCGATGGTAGTGGTAGACTTAGGGCTACTACTACCGTGCAACGCGTCCCAATCGGTAAATTTGGCTTCGCTAGTTTCCTTTCTGGTGGCTGTGGTAAGTATCGGGGTTAATATATAGTGATAAACAGCGGTCGCTGTCCAGCACTTCACCAGTGCTGTACCACTCCACGTGCCATGTGTTCTTGGCACAAATGAAATCAGGCCAAGAGCTGTGTCTGAGTTCAGCCCACCTGAAATCGCTTTTATATTCCAGCGAGAATATATTCACAGGTATGTACACGAACAGAGAGCGACAGCGCAGGCGATTGGTTGATTGGCCCATTAGAAGCGAGCAGCGCCGATCGGACAGAGATTTTTGTCGTCATGTTCGTTTGACTTTGACTCGCGGCTTACGTACACACCCTTCGTAGTGTTCGTCTGCCCGCTATATGACTTCCGGCGACAGAAGCGCCGTCCTGGAGTTATGGTGCCCGTCGTCTGCTCGACGTGGCAGGGTCTAAGGCGGCCTAGGTGGATGATGTCGATGATGGAGTGAGTGAACGATTGGAAGGACTAGTGTGGAACGATTTCCTAGTTTCCATCAGGGACTCCGCGCACCACGCTGTAGGAGCCACTATTTGGGAAAGAACTTTCGTAGACAGCCCGTCGTAACGAGAAAGAGACCGCAGAAGGACGAGTGATACCGTGAAAACCCTTGATTAAACGATTTAAATTAGACCAAAAATCTGACTAAGCTGCTCATGTCTTTCGATAACCATTGGCGAAGCAAATGCTTGAAGGTTTGAATTTAAGCGGCATCTCGCGAATGTCCGAGGTGTCAAAGAGGTGTCAGACAATAGTAAGTTGGCGGCGACCGAATTGGCATTTTCGGGAGTTAAGCTTGAGCCCAGCTGTACGGAACACTTCCACAATACACTACAGACAAAGGAGGTATGTGTAAAATTGGGCGAGAAGGCCACAACGCAGTAGCGGTAATTAAGGCAGGTAGACCATTTGAAGCCGCGAAGAAGGCAGTCCATCATTCGTTCGAAGGCAGCCGGCGCCTTGCACCAGCCGAACGGCGCGACTGTAAACTGATATAAGCCGTCATGAATCCAAAAGGCGGTCTTTTCTGTGTCCATGTCATCGCAAGCGATACGCTAGCAGGTAGACCATAGATGGATCTTGGTTGGTTGGTTTATGGGGTTTAACGTCCAAAAGCGACTAAGGCTATGAGAGACGCCGTAGTGAAGGGCTCCGGAAATTTCGACCACCTGGGGTTCTTTAACGTGCACTGACATCGCACAGTACACGGGCCTCTAGGATTTCTCCTCCAAAGAAATTCAACCGCCGAGGCCGGGATCGAACCCGCGTCTTTCGGGTTCGATCCCGCACCATAGCCACTGAGCCACCGCGGCGGCCATAGATGGATGTAAGAAAGGCACTTGGCTCAGTGAAGACAATCCTACGCTACCCCGATTGCCGGGAGAGGATAGACAAGAGGCAGTGGTGCACAACATGTGGCATTGGTGCTGGTAATCAACGCACAAGCGATCGCTCCCGTCGTTCTTTTCAGCCTGGTGAATCGGTGAGGTCCAAGAGCTCCACGAGCACTCGATGATGTTTTTAGTGAGCATCTTTTCTCTCTGCTGCCTTACGATTGGCGTTCCCTACTGGACACCTTATACGGGCATTTATGAAGAGGAGCTTCGTGACTGGTGCTAATACAATGTATGTTTTACTACAGAGGTACGAGCCAAAAGGCAGTCCTCAAATTAAAAAAAAAACGCCTCTAAAGCACATAGAAAACGGCAAATGTTCTGTGTTTGCTTAGGTGAGCACAGACTCAGCGGCAGCGCAGCGCTGGCGCTAGGCCCGGAGCAAATAAATAATTTAGAATCTGGTATGTCGTTCTCTACTCGTTGGCATGATTCATGGCGATGGTGCCCCGTGCCATTGTCATCCTGGTTCTCAAGCTACCGCTTCCTCCTTATGACGTGGGTGTCAGCGGTGTTAGCCTCCGGGCCGTCCGGCCGTTCCCCAGCCCACGAGGCAATAACCAACCTGACCATTCACCCTAGAGCAGTCTCTCGTCCGGCCAGAAGACACGATGAAGTGATGACGCCGGTGCGAATAGACACTATGACCCCATCGACGCGAGAAGCCCCCATTAGGTTAGAGCACGGCCCTCCTTCCTAGCCATCTGTTGCGTTCATGGGCCTCAGCTGTCGGCTCCAGGGGATCTGTTACTCGGAAGCTTTGTAGACCAGCGCGCGTCCCGTCACCCTCTTGGCGCACCCCATAACACCCTTCGACATGTCATGCTCCACAGAAAAAGACGAAGTGGCCAGTGCCGCGGTCAGGAGCGCTTGCGCTAGGCCTGCAGCCATTAAAGCATGCCATCACCAACCGTCATGTTGTTCTGTAATCATCGGCTTGCCGCCACATAGTAACATGATCAGCAACCACTTCCTTGACAGCGACTGTAATGGCCATGGCTGTTTCTGTCCTTGACAGGGTAATTGAGAAACTCCCAGCTTTGTGAGAGGCTTTGAAATCGCGGACAATAAGCAGGCAGTTGAGCATGACTTTACATACAACTTGTTTAGGAAATAGGTCAAAGTCGGCCCTACACTGTGATGACCGGCTATAGAGATTTCGGATAAAAACGTTGTGTCCTTTCTTCTCGGTTGGTATTACCTTGCGGAAGACGTGACCAATATCATCGTGGTAAATTTGGTGTCGAATGACTGTAGTGTTCTTTGACAAAAGGAACGCTGCCTTTACTTCGACTGGGCCGTTATATGTCGAGTATCTCGTAATGATCTGTTAGAACCTTGCCTCCTGAAGCACCAAAACCCTTCTACATGCTAGAGAGGTGTCTACATGGAAGTCCTGGTTTTTTCTGGTTAGTGCTGCGATGGTCCTGCGGCCTCACTCAAGGTCAACCCCAGCCAAACGAAATTAAAGTGAGATATTCCTCTCCTGGGAGATGACACTTATCGAGGACCGGGTAGCCTTAATTCAGGAGATAGCTGTCCTCAGCTTTCCCAAGTCCCCAGTGGCTCTGAAGCCAACCGTGAGGGTACTACTGTAGCGCCAGAGCGTAACAGCTCTTATGCCATTGACCTATTGCTTACTTTCGGTTAGATGAATGCCACCAATTCACGGTCGATGGACGGCAATATCCACGACAGAAGTAAATAACATATATGGTATAGCAGTTTGTTTGGCTAGTCCTCCCCGCTGCTCAGGACGACCTGGCTGGCCTGGGGTCGCATCCAGGGCTGGCATTGCACTGTCGGCACGTAGAAGACGAACCGAAGCTCGACGCAGGGTGTCTACGAAAGTAAAGGAGTGCGGCGGGGGAGGGAGGGCGTGAAGGCCCCTCCCCGCCCTCCCCCCCTGCCAAGTTGATGCCTCAGCAACGGTGCACCTGGCGGATATCTCTTCAAGCCGTGTTATGAGGCCATCCAGTTCAGAGTCTTAGGCGTCCAAAGAGGTCCGCAGCATTGTAACATAAATCAGTGGACAACTCAAGCCATGCCGCGCTTCATCGTCATCGCTGTTGGGAAAATAAGGGGAGAAATGTAAGACTTCGTCCAGCTAACAGAAAGAGATACCCCATTTGAGCCCACGCAGAACGTTTTCTATCATTCATTCGAGCGTCGCTGGGGCGTTGCACAGGCTGAGTGGCAACACGTTGAATTCGAAGAGCCCGTCCGGGGGTGACGAAGGCGGTCTTCGCTTGATCAACCGCGGCAGTGGGAGCCTGTCAAAACCCGGAGCGTAAATCAATACGAGGAAAAGAATATTTGGCGCTCCAAACATTCAGTTATATCGTCGATGTGCTGGAACGGATGCACCTGCCGACGCATAACGTTGTTGAGGCGGCGATTGTCCGCGCAGAAGAGAATGGACCCATCGTTCTTCTTCGCAAGTACGACAGGTGCCACCCACGATTATGATTAGTTTATCCTAGGCCACCTCACATGCGAAGAAATAAGCGGTTTCATGGTAGAGGTCACACATGAGAGGCGTGAGGAGAGCAAAGGCTGCGGGACGTATCTTATCTTTTTTTTTTTTGCAAATCGAACTGACGACCTGCTCATGAAGCCGTATGCCGTCGCCTCTGTGGCCAACTCCAATCGAGCGGTCTGCGGCAGCTTAGGCTCCGTAGGCGGCAGTGATCTCTTGCTTTTGCCCTGCAAATGCGATCCCGGCAGTAGGCGCTCTCTTATAATGAGAATGGGGGTACTCTTGCCTATCTCTTAAGAAGAATCGAGAGGTACCCTTGTTGGTAGCCATTCACATTTGTCGCAACTCTGTCTTGGGGAGAGAAATATGTCAGAGATTGCCGTCTGCTTTTTTGGCACCCATGAAATGTATATATCCTTAATATAAACGCCCATCTGGTAAGCATTTTTTAGCAGGCAATCACAAAGGAATCTGACATCTGTGAATGTTCATCCCATGTTGACCTTTTTATTGACAATCATTGCCAAGACCTCTGCATGGATGTTTGTTTCCTGTACATTTATAATATTTTAACAGCACGCAAAAAGCTCAATTTTCCAGAGGGATAATGTCTTGACTAGCGCTATATTTTGATGCTTCACTACAAAAAACGATCTGGGATCCTTGTATGTCTGAAAAGACAAATAAATATCCTCACAAAAAAAGAACTGGAAGCATTTGTACAATCAATTTTTCTCTTTAAAAAACAAGCTGCTTTTTACGGAAACGGCAGATTTGTGAAGCAAGACAGTTCGGTTTTCCAGTTAAATTTGACGCATTTTGATGACAACGAACTTCTAGAATTGGTCTAAAAAAGCAATTCTAATACGAAGTTCGAACTTTATACATTGTTTTGTTATACAGGTAACAAACACACAATAAAGCAGGAGCTAAAGTCGCAGCCTGACAGAGGCTCGTGCGGTAGCGAGCAGTAACGGCAGAGAGGATGGAATTCCACACAAAAAATCTAAGCATATAGCAGAGACCTTGTACGGGCAGCAAACATTGAAACTGAACAGAAAAGAAAACTGTAAAAACACTAACAAGCATAATAAGTGCAATTAATACACGTAGCACACGCTCAAACAGAAAGTTAAATTATCGTAATCTGGCAAAGCAACATAAGGATAGCAGCATATGGCCACAAAGCATATCAAGTTAGTCAAACAAAGCAATGTAAGGATAAATTATAAAGTTAAGTATTTATTTTTTCACACTTCAGCAAGATTCTTCTTAGTGACTTATTTGAAATATGTACCCTGAAATTAATCCTGTTTCCTAGGATATCAAAAATAGGGGGACTTGGTAGTTTACTTGTTTCGTGAAATAGTTCGTAAGTGTGAGTGGTGTTCTAAGTGTTTCTTTTCCTAGCAGTACTGACTTGGTGTCTTAAGCCAGTCGTTATCATATAGCTTAATTTTTTGCTGAGTTGTGCAAGCTTGTAATAGTGTATATGACGAAGTTTAAGGATTTCATGTTTTAAAAACAGTGGTCAGTGGGTAAATCTTGAGGTCTACCTATGCAGCTTTCAAACAATCTTAAAATTTTTTTTCTGTAATATGGTTAACCAGGTATGATTTATTCACTCCTAGTACCGAATACTAGGCTGCAATACGATAGACCGAAATAAAATAAAGTGTAGTATAAAGTTTTCTTTAGCCAGAGAGGTATCAGGTTAGTCAACCTACAAAGGAATCCAACAACCATACTTAATTCTGAACATAGCTCGTCTATAGGTGTGTTCCAAGATAGATCGGTTTCAAACCAAACACCCATAAGTTGGCTTCTTTGCTTATTGGAGTTAAACGTCCCAAAGCGACTCAGGCTATGGGAGACACCGTAGTGAAGCGCTCCGGAAATTTCGAACACCTGGGGTTCTTTGACGTGCACTGACATCGTACAGTACACAGGCCTCTAGAATTTCACCTTAATTGAAATTCAGCCGCCGCAGCCGGGATCGAACCGACGTCTTTCGGGCCAGTAGTTGAACGCTGTAACCACTGAGCCACCGCGGCGGGGCACACCCAGAAGTTTCTGCGTCGCAATTAGATATATTTTAATATTATTAAATAATATAGTACTGGTTGTTAGAACAGGCTTATTAATTCGATCAAAAATTATACCTTTTGTTTTATTTATGCTTAGCTGTAGTCTTTTTGTATGCTACCGTGATCAAAGTTTCCTCAAATATTGCCACATATCATTGTAGTGTCCGTTCGTTCGCAGTCCAGGCCTCAGGCAAGGGTTATCATTTTTGTTCCTGACGAGAGAAGCGACCGGACTAATCTCGATCGATCGCAGCCATTAAGAGCTGCATCTACGTCTTTCCAGGTTAATGTAGATGATCTTACCCTGTTATCTCGAAGTTTCCTTGCCGGCTTTAAATTTAGCGATGCCGCGAGCGGCGGGAATTTCGTAATTCGACGACTGACGAGCACGTTTGTTGCTTACGCCGCCGCCGAATGACTCAGATCTTTCGCGGGCTCAAGTCAGCTCAAATAAAGAGCTTCATTTGCAAGTATTGCTGCTGTCTTCCTGACCACTGGACTGCCGTCACTACAACGTGACATCTGGTTGAGGCGCGAGGTAGCCTTCCATGTACCGGACACCCGCAGCAAGTCGTGACGCCAACCCACTTAGTCATTCACCGGAGGACGTACTCCAGTCCACCGAGCAAACCGATGTTTGCCAGGGGACGCACCTGAGTTCGGGACTCTGGCGGACCATACCCGGAAGCGAAAGCAAGTAGCAATCACCAACTTGGGCTTGCCCCAGACGATGACTCCAATCATTCTGCAGCATCCCCGGGTGCCACCAACCTTAGACGCTTCGCCTGGCGCCGACCCCGAAGAATGTCTGGAACAGTTCCACCGTGTGGCTGCCTTCAACAACTGGGACGATGCCATGAAAATTAGCTACATCTTCTTTGCCTTGGAGGGACCAGCAAGAATCTGGTTTGAGAATGAGGAAGCTAGCCTTACGGATTGGGAAACCTTCAAGGAGCAGCTTCTCAGGGCTTTCACAAACGTCGTGAGAAATGAGACAGCCCAGCAGCTGCTACAATCTCGCATGCAACACCCAAACGAGACTGTTGCAGTGTATACTGCGGAAATTAATCGCCTCTTCCGGCGTGCCGACGCGAGCACAAATGGGGAAGAGAAGGTGAAGTTGCTTATGCGAGGAGTTAAAGAGCAACTTTTTCCGGGCCTCATATGAAACCCACCGAAAACCGTCGCGCAATTCGTTGAAGAGACATCCACCATGGAAATAACTTTGGTTGCCAGAGCGCGCCAGTATGACCGCCAGCAGCGCTTTTTGTCAGCAAGCTGCCTGGCCACCAGAAACAACGATAACCAGTGGGAGGTTATATGTGAAGTTGTGCGAGAAGAGCTCCGATGATTGCTGACAACAGGAACGCAGCCGCAGCTTTCATCGCTCACTGACGTCATCCAGGAAGAAGTTCAACAGGCCTTGGGTGTGACGCCGACAACGTCGCAGCCTCTGGAGCCTCCAGCCATGACTGGCGCCGCGGAAGTGCGCCGTCCTGCACCTCGACGACCGCACCCAAGCCCCTATCGCCCTCAGCCAGCTGCGTTGGACCGCCGCCCTCTCGCCCCAAGCCGCCCGTCCTCCGAGTGGCGCATACAGCCAAGGAAATGCGACGACTGGAGAACTCCTGACCAGCGCCGTTCACTATGCTTCCACTGTGGCGAAGCCGGTCACAGTTTCCGGTACTGCCCACACAGGAGAATGGGCACCCGAGGGTTTTCTTACGACGCCCCACGACCCCCACCCGGCCAGCGACCAGCCGAAATCGAGGAGTTCTTGTGTCGGAAAGAATGCTAATCGCCGAGCCGCCTATCACGTTCTTCGTCGCCATCGTCACCGCGCTATGTATCTCCTAGCCAAGGCTATGCAGTGCGTGGACGCTCCCCCAGCCCCCGAAGGTTAAACTGAACAAAGCAGCCTCTGGAGGTGAGGTTGCTTCTGAGCGCAAGAACAAATATCGTCCATCGACGAAAACGCAAGACCATGCCTCAAGTACGACAACACCGACGACGACGACGACGCGGCCAGACTTGAAGCATTGACCATCGCCCAGAGAAGTAACGTCGGAGTACACCCACCGCGGCCTCACTACTCGACGAAGCCGAGATCGTACACCGAAGACAACGTGTAATACGAAAACGCGAACAAGTGACCTTGAAGTAACGGTCGACGGTCACGCGGTTATTGCCTTGGTCGACACAGGAGCTTACTACTCCGTCACGAGCGGGCCACTGGCTGTCCGACTAACTAAAGTAACAACAACTTGGGATGGCCCGCTGATCCGCACCGCAGGTGGTTACCTTATTACGCCGTTAGGACGCTGCACCGCGAGAGTTACAGTAAATGGTCAAACCTATGCTACAATTTCCTGGCCCTACAGAAATGCTCGCGAGACGTGATTTTGGGAATGGACATCATGAATGAACTGGCAATCATTGACCTTCGATCTAAGTCGATCAAGCTTTCGGCGGACAAAGCCATATCTGCAGCGACGACAGCGACTCATCACGTTGCTTAAACGTCCTCGATGATGCATTGAGCATGCCGTACCGATCGACTGTCCTCGCCTGCATAAGTGCTGGAGACATCGAAACTGCCAAAGGCGTCAACGAGGGGAACACCCAGCTTCTCCTGGATTGAGGACTGGGCGTCGCAAGGGGAGTCGCCCTAATCCGAAATGGCCAAGACCAGGTGTGGCTTACCAACTTCACCGAAGAATACCGGCATCTAAACAAAGGTACGAAGATCGCTTTCCTCGACGAGCTGGCAGACATCAGAGACATATTTGCCCTACCCGACCAACCCGTACAACCATCTGACCAAGGCCATCAACCAACGTTTATATCAACCCAGCAGTACCACGGAGCAGACAAGACCAAATACGCAGTCTTCTTCATAAGTAAAGCGATTGCTTCTCATCAGAATCGAATGTGCGACGAACCCGGCTTGCCAAGCACTCCATTTTCACAGACGAACACGCCAGACCACTGCGACAGAGCCCCTACCGCGTATCCCCGCTAGAACGCCAAGCTATCCGCAAGCAAGTTGAGGAAATGCTTCGTGACGACGTCATCCAGCCATCGAGGAGCCCCTGGGCAGCACCAGTCGTCCTAGTGAAAAAGAAAGACTGCACCGTTCGCTTTTACGTCGATATCTGCCGCCTGAACCGCATTACGAAGAAGGATGGGATGTCTACCCCCTCCCCCGCATCGACGATACATTGGACCGGCTGTGCAACGCTAAGTACTTCTCATCGATGGACCTGAAGAGCGGCTACTGGCAAATTGAAGTCAACGAAAGAGATCGCGAGAAGACTTGGTTCATCACACCAGACGGACTCTTCGAGTTCACGGCGATGCCATTCGGCCTCTGCTCTGCCAAAGCGACGTTCCATCGAGTAATGGATACGGTGCTAGCAGGCTTGAAGTGGCAAATTTGTCTAGTCTACTTAGATGACGTTGTTGTCTTCTCCACAAGCTTTGAAAACAACCTCAGAAGGCTTCGGATAGTGCTGGAAACAATAAAGTCTTCAGGGCTAACACTGAAACCAGTGAAGTGCCACTTCGCCTACTAGGAGCTGGTGTTCCTTGGTCACGTAGTAATCAAGGATGGAGTTCGCCGGGACCCTCAGAAGACGGCTGCGATCGAAGAGTTTCCACAGCCTAATGACACGAAAGCTATACGCAGATTTCTTGGATTGTGCGCTTAATACCGGCAATTCGTCAAGAACTTTTCGCGCCTCGCTGAGCCTTTGACCCAACTAACCAAGGCTGACGTGCCTTTTTTGAATAGAAAACGCCGCAAGTGGAAGATTTCAAAGAGCTGAAGCGCCGCTTACAGTCCCCTCCTTTGCTCGGGCACTTTGATGAAAACGCTGAAACTGAAATTGATACCAATGTAAGCAGTGTGGGCTTCGGAGCGGTCCTCGTTCAGAAAAATGGTAGACAAGAGAAAGTTATCGCCCATGCTAGCCGTTCACTGTCGAAAGCCGAGGCCAACTATTCGGCCAACGAGACAGAATGTCTCGTCATTATTTGGGCCACGTCGAAATTTCGCCCTTACCTGTACGGACGACCATTCAAGGTTGTGAGCGTTCACCAAGCTTTGTGCTCGCTGGCCAATTTGAAAGATCCCTCCGGCCGCCTTGCTCGTTGGTGCCTGCGCCTTCAAAAAATCGATATAACTGAAGTTTACAAATCTGGCTGCAAGCATTCCGACGCAGACTTCTTGTCGCGAGCACCCGTCGACGCAGCACCGGAAGAGGAGGACGGCGACGCTTTCTTAGGACCGGTAAGCGCCAGGAGTTTCGCGCAGCAGCAGCGCAACCTAGTTGGTTATCTGAAAGGCAAGACGGCATCGCCTCCCCGAGGGTTCAGGCAGCAACTGTCGTTCTTCGTCCTTCACAATAAAGTCCTCCTGAAGAAGAACTTCATGCCCAACAGGACAGTGCATCTTCTTGTCGTGCCGAAAAATCTCAGGCAAGACATTATGCAGGCATGTCATGATGAGCGGACTGCAGGGCATCTCAGGATTCCTGGCACGTTGCACCGCGTCCAGGAGAAGTTCTATTGGCCGCGGCTAGCTTCTGATGTTTCCCTTCACGTGAAAACGTGCCTTGAGTGTCAGCGATGCAAAACGCCTCTGACTAGGCCAGCGGGACTCCTGAACTCCATACCACCGCCAGCTAAGCCCATTCAGGAAACAGGGATCGACCTCCTCGGCCCCCTTCCGATTTCATCATCAGGTAACAAGTGGATCGTCGTAGCCACCGCCTATATGACGCGCTACGCAGAAGCAAGAGCGTTGCCTAGTGGTACCGCAACAAAAGTCGCAAAATGTTTTGTCGAACGAATTCTCCAGCGACACAGCGCCCCCGAGGTACTCATCACAGACAGAGGAACGGCGTTTACAGCAAAGCTGACGCAAGCCATTTTAAACTACAGTCAGACAAGCCATCGGAGGGCAACTGCCTATCATATGCAAAACAACGGACTCACAGAGCGTCTGAACAAAACCATCGCAGACATGCTCTCCATGTACATCGACGCCGAACACAAGACGTGGGACACCATTCTTCCCGACGTGGTCTTTGCCTATAACACTGCCGTCCAGGTGACAATCAGTTTTACCCCATTCAAGCTGGTATACGGCAGGAAGCCCACGACAACACTCGACGCAATGCTCCCGCATGTTTCCGACGAAGACAACCTAGACGTCGCCGCCTACTCTACAATCTGGGCAGACGAGACACGCATTAAAAGCCGGGTGATCGTATTTGGATATGGACGCCAGTTCGCCTCCGTGGATAGAGTGTAAAGTTGCTGCGACGCTACTTTGGCCCGTACAGGGTTCTCCGTCGCATCGGTCACCTCGACTATGAAGTCATCCCCGATGGCACGACAGCATCTGAGCGGCGACGCACACGCCCGGAAGTCGTACATGTCGTACGCCTGAAGCCATATTATGAACGCTAAAGGACTCAAAGTTTGCATTTTTCGTGTTTATTTTCATTTTAAAGCGTCGAGACGATGCTTCTTTGGGAGGGGGGTAATGCCACGTATCATTGTAGTTAGGTTAGGATTATGGGGTTTAACATCCCAAAGCGACTAATGCTATGAGAGACGCCGCAGTGGGGGGCTCCTGAAATTTCGACCACCTGGGGTTCCTTAACGTGCACTGACATCGCACAGTACACGGGCCTCTAGAAATTCTCCTCCAAAGAAATTCAACCGCCGCAGCCGGGATCGAACCCGCGTCTTTCGTTTCAGCAGCCGAGCACCATAACCACTGAGACACCGCGGCGGCTTGTATCATTGTAGTGTCCGTTCGTTCGCACTCAAGGCCTCAGGAAATGTTTGTTATAATTTTTGTTCGTGACGTGAGAAGCGATCGGACTAATCTCGATTGATCGCAGCCATGAAGAGCTACATCTATGTCTTTCCAGATTACTATAGATGATCTTGACCAGTTATCTCGAAGTTTCCTTGCCGGCTTTAAATTGAGTGATGCCGCGAGCGGCGGGCATTTCGTAATTCGACGACTGACGAGCAAGTTAGTTGCTTACGCCTCTGCTGAGTGACTCAATTATTTTGTGGGCGCAAGTCAGCTCAAATAAAGAACTTCTTTTGGAAGTATTGTTGCTGTCTTCGTGACAGCTAGACTGCCGTCACTACAACGTGACAATATTCATTAACTACACATTCTTGATTTGCAAGCGAAGCAGACAGCAGACGCAAAATATACATTAGCATCATCTGAGTACATAATCAGACGAGGTGAATAAGGTATCTGAGACAAGTAATTTATATAAAGATTAAATAAAATTGACCTTGTATAGACCCTTGCGGGACACCACTGATTAGGTTTAGCTTGGCCGATACATCATTGTTGAATTTTATGTACTGGTACCTATGTTGGACATAATTACTAAACAAATCTAGTGCGCCACCACATACGCCATACTTACTAAGTTTGGTTAACAATATTTCATGGTTGACGGAATGAAAAGCTTTACGTAGGTAAAGAGATAGTCTAAGTCTGAACAACTTATTTTCGATATTGTAATATTTTGTTATTTTGTCCCAAATCTGGTTGTTTTACGTTTAATGCCTCAAAGCTGAATTATTTTGTGTGGGTTAATTTACGAAGGTTCTAAAATTTATTAGCTCAAACAGTTTGCGGTTTTCGGAGCCGTCTGCGTGAGAGAGTTCGGCGCATTTCTTTAGAATACGGCTTCACTGATCTCGAAAGGATCGCAAAGTCTGAAGTAGGCACATGCGAAAAAAACTTTATTTAAGGCGAACACTATATGAAACTAATAAAAGTTTCACCAAAGAAATTATAAATAGGAATGCAAATAATGATTGTAGGCTGCAAAACGCTACCCACAGCCGAAAAAAAAAACCGCATGAAAAGCCGTCATCTGTGCTGCGCACGCACTCCCGTGGCGATGTGTAACTCTATCTTTAGGTTGACCACGAGCCACCGCTGAATATGGCCGCCTTGGTGACATCCACACCACAGCTTTTACGATCGCCAAGCTGGGCTAGCTAGTTTCCTGTGACCAGAAAATTATCGCAGAAAACGGAGTATAAAAAATTCATAGACGAATACGAGCGTTACAAATCTCGGAAGCTTTTATTGCTAGCGGCGGAATAACTAAACAGCGTTTAAAACACATACAAAAATTCAAACGAAGATGTAATACAGCGGAAGGCGGTGGTCATGTAGTACGAGAGACGGAACCACCGACCTTGGCGCTCGACAGCAGAAATGATTTTTGCTCTAGGGAGGGTCGGCGCGCGTCAGGTGCCCACGCTTGCGCTGTTCTGTGGCTCTGCTACCATTTGCTTCGTCATGCAGCTATGTGCGCTCTTTCTTCCTTTCCTCTATCTTCCTTATAAAAACAGGTGCGGAAATGTTCATATCGACGTCACACTTGTGGACATTCCGGTGAAAGAAAATAATGTGGCGACAAACCGCAATGAGTGAATGAATGAATGAATGAATGAATGAATGAATGAATGAATGAATGAATGAATGAATTAAAGAATGAATGAATGAATCGTTGAATGAATGAATCATAGCAACAAGCGTCCTCGGAGGTCGTCGAACAGAAAGCCCGCCGCTCTCGGCCATGCTGAGTTCAAAGCTGATAGCGAACTTTCATTACAAACCATGCAAACCGTGCAAAGGGAGAACTGCTTCGCCATGACGTGATCCAGCCTTCAAAGAGCCCATGAGCGGCAGCGGTTGTTCTAGTAGGAATAAAGACGGAGCACTTCGATACTGCGTTGAATACCACCGCTTCAGCAACATAACAAAGAATCGCTTTGTGGATTGTACAGAGGGCATTGCATATTCGATTTTTTTTTAATGTGGTGATGCATACATCGGCCAGACCGGTACGTGTGCCAATGGGAGATTAGGGGAGCACCACAACAATATCCACAGTGCAGTCAGAGGAAACTTGATGCTTAATTGGCGTGATTGTGCACACCTGCCGAAACAAGCACGTTGCAGGCCTCACTTCACGTGATGTACGGTCCTGGACAGGCACGGGGACATGCTTCTGCACAAGATTATTGAAGCTGTTGAAGCAGCCAAATATAGAAACCGTTGTGTTGGTAGCCCTTTTGTTGCTGTTACCAATCAACAACTTGTGATTTTCAACGTATTGTTAATATTGATACAGCTCCGAAGTGGAGAAAGAAGCGCTTTACCCTCTTGCTTCTGACCACTCGGCAGTCTGGAAACGCTCTTCTGTCCCCAACTCTGTGGGGTGTAATATTCGTGACAAATCTGGTGGAGAAGCAGGGCACCCTTCTAGAGCCGTGTAGTCTACCAACCAATACGGATCTCACCCCAGTTCACCAACGCCGTGGCCACCGCCTCCGTGGACCACCCCCTTAATTCGGACTCCTTCCGGCTGCAAACAGGGCGACGCATCCTCAGTCTTCGGAGGAACCAGCTGCCATGGCAACTGAGACCACGTTCCCGGAGCACATCCTCTGTCATCAGCCACGAACGCCCTCGTCGTTTCATGGCGATGTTTTCTAGTACGCCGAGGATTGGGTCGAGATCTGCGAGCGTGTTGCCCGTTACAGTGACTGAAGCGACGACCGTAACCTCCACAATGTGAGTTTCACGTTTGGAGAGTCGGCTCGGACATGTTTCAAAAACCATAAAGCTTCGTTTACATCCTGGGAATCCTTCTGCCGCAATCTGATAGCCGCTTTCCCGAATGCAGACCGTCAAGAGCCAGCAGAAGCTGCGTTGCACTCGCGCAACCAGCGCCACAACGCAAGTGTACGCACGTACTACGAGGACATGGCCCGCCTTTTTAATCGCGCGGATCCCAACCTGACGGAAGAAAAGAAGCTTCGCCACCTCATGCGGGGTGTCAAGCAAGAGCTCTTCGCAGGACCCGTGCGGAGCCCACCGCGCATAGTGGCAGAGTTTCCCACCGAGGCGGCCTCTATGAAGAAGACACTTGAACAGCGAGCCCGTCAATATAATCGCGACGTCAACACGTTTGGGCCTGATTCCATCTCTGTGCCTCTCGCTATCGAGGAGACAATTCTACTCTAGCTGGTCCGATCTGTCGTCAGAGAGGAACTGCGGGCCTTCCGAATGCCGTCCGATAGGCATCATTTTCGCCACTGAGTGAAGTCGTCCGGGAGGAGGTGCGCCTGGCAGCACAACAGCACCAAATTTCTGAGGTTCCTCGCCAGCATGATGCAAGGCCCACGTATGCGTTCGTCGCAGGTCAGGCCTCAGGGCACGACGTCAATGCCGCGACTCCAGCAGTGCTCTCGCCGAGCTTCCCTGGTGGCCACGCTATACCAGCCTACCAGCGGCCGCGAAAGAGTGAAGTGTGTCGTAATCCAGATCGTCGGCCCCTCTGCTATCACTGTGGCGAGGCGGGTCACCTCTACAGGGTGTGTCCATACCGCCGCCTGGTCCTGCGTGGTTTCGCCCCGGATGACCCTTGCCTACAGAAAGGGGAACGACCGCATGAGATGGCTTATGATCTCTCGTCGCGCCAGAACCACATCACATCACACCACCGGGAGGCTCGATCCCCGTCGCCGAGGCGCTACCGTTCTCCAAGCGCCCGTCAAACCGGAGGCTACTCAGGTATTCTGAGGGGAAATGGCCAATAGGGCCCTATTCCAATCACCTCTCTGTAAAAGAAAATTGCCTAACGCAAAATTTGAGCGCAGCTCATCATCGCTTTGAACTTTTCGATAGATTGAGGGAAATAATTCGAGCACAACATGTACGTACAATTACAGACAACTTGTTATTTCCATACAAACTCCTCTTTCCAGAAACACTCCATTGACGTTCGTGATTGCCATAATGGAAGCTTTGTGGTCGGAGAAATAGATGGATATATGCTGGACTTGCTGCACCAATGCCTGGTTCAGCGTTGCGCTTTGAAGAGATAGCAGCGACTGACTTATGCCGCGGACGGTGCTAGCGAGTAAAGTGAACGTGGCTCTGCGTTTCGGCTTGGGATGCATGCACCGTGATCCTCTGATGCCGACCCGGCGCTTTGACAACCGGAGAACACCGCGCGCTATCTCGCAGTCGCTGCCACTGCAGAAGAAGGTGAGGGGGGGGGGGGGGGGTGAGGACTGGGGAAGGGAGTACACGCTAGTGGCGAACGACGGCGGCTCTGCGTTTCGGCTTGGGCGTTCGAGAGAAATGGCGCCACGAGCGCGCGCAACTAGTGAAGCGCGCTGCCCCTGCTACAGAGCTAGTTACGAGGGACAGCGGCGACGCCATGAAATGCAGAAACGGGCACAAAAGAGCTGCGCACAGGCTCTAAAAAAGAGAATAGGGTAAGACTCTCGCACTCTTGCGCTTAAGCAGACAGATGCGATCCTGTAATTTTTTGTGCTGACTTGCACCCGTAAAGAACTCGGTGGTGGCGTAGCAACAAACGTGCTCGACGGTCGGCGAACAGAATGCGCGCCGCTCTAGGCGGTGCTCAGTTTGAAGCTGATAGCCAACTTCCGAGATAAATCGTGCAAAGTTGCAACAACAATCCGGAACAACGGAAAATCGGCTCCGCCTGAATGCGATCAATCGAGACAAATCTGGCCGCGTCTTGCATCACAAATAAAGCGATAAAGCGGCGGACCGGCAGCTTCTAAAAATGAACAAAAAAGCACTACAAAGGTTCCTGGCAATTTGCCTTTTTTGTGATGTCCTGTAAACACCCGCACACAAGTGACCTTGTTGCGTGGTTGGCGTGGTGGCTCTCTGAAATTGATTAGGCAAGGCGAGTTGACAAGTGTTGGAAGATTTTTTTTCCTGACTCTTTAATTACGACTTGCATTCGTAATGAATCCGCAGCATTAATTATATGTCAGTGCTACAAGCATGTGTCTTGTCACTTTGATAAGGCCAATATTTCGTATTTCGTCTTCCTGTAAAAATAAAAAATTGTCGGAGTGAAGAAAGTAAAGGTTAAACAATATCCAGATCAAGCAGTGTCTCATCAATTAATGCGAATCTTGTCGCTAAGGGCCATCAAATAAATATGCTGGCATCGACCACAGCTCTTCGCAGCTCTTTGTAGCTACTGCTGATAGCATTTACATTTTCTCAATGCTGCGATCAGAGAAAGCGAAATGAAACGAATCACAAGGAACTGAACAATTTATGCCTGGCTTTTGCATGCCATTAGCGACTCTATATTTAAGAATTAGATAGAATTCTTTCGCACTTGGGAATATCTGTAGTCCTTGAAAAATGCAGGGGATTGTGATTTCACTTGGTGCATTGGTGATAGCTTTTTCCGGTAAGGCTTAACCGTGCTCTGTTTTGTGGTGTTACAGTGACGTAACACATGTTATTTGCTAGATATTTTTTAGGCTATAAAAGGGTACGAAAGCAGCCAGCTTAGTCTCAGGCGATACAAGAAAGTAAAATATAGTTAGAAATGGTTTTACAGAATTTAACCTCCCAACGCGACTCAGACTATAAGGGACGGGGGTAGGTTTCTCAGCAGCTGTCGCACGTTGACCGTGCTACATTCCTTTGTTCGAGCGCTTCTCACCCTTGTCCTTCCACGGAAAGCGCTCTCCATATGGCTTTTTTTTTGGTAACCATCCTCTGATTACGCATTTCGAATCCCTGGCTTTCCTCCCCTTCATTTACTATAACCCTGCAGATTGCAAAGAAATACTCTCTAGATGTTTCTCATGGCGAGAACTCACTGCTTGCGCCTTAGTCTCTCGCCATTCCTTTCTCCTTTCACGAAAACCACACTTCGGTTAGGCTTTCTTGTGCTCTCGCCATGATTTCATTTCTTCAAGGTAGCCAACATCCGGTTAAGCTTTATTACGCTCTCGCTACACCGTTTTGCTTTCTGAGTAACCGCATTTCGATCGGTTCCCTTGGATACTACCCTGCGGTTATGCCATCGTAAGTTCTTAAAGTAAGCTCCTCCTTTTATGGTAGCAATACTCCTCCTTCCAAAGTAACTACCCTCCGGTTGATTTCCATACTACCCACACACCGGCTGCGCCCTCCTACGCCCTCGCCATCACTCTTCCTTCCACTCCTTCTACGAGGACCATCCGCCAGCGGCAATTCCTGCGCTGCTGCCACATCACCTGCTTCCAGCATAATCACCTTCTGGAGGTTCCTCCAGTAGCCGCCCCCTGTTGCACTATCCAATGCTCTCGCGTTACGCTCGTCAATCCTCGGTAACTCTCCTCCTCATCCAAGCTAACTACCCTCCGGGTGGTTCTTTTGGCAATCACCCACTGGTTGCGGCAATCTTTTTCTCTACTTCTTTCCTCCTTCTGGGGTAACCATCCTGCGGTTCGGAATTCCACAGCTCTAGACACACCGCTCTCATTCCATGGCAACCGCCTTCAGGGTGGTTCCCGTGGTAACCGCCCTCCGCTGGTGCTGCATTACCGACTGTTACACCCTCTTCCTTTTACAGTAACCATCCTTCGTGTTTGTATTCCTCCTGTCTCGCCATACCACCCTCCTTTCATGCTAACTGCTATCCGGGTGGTGCCCTTGGTAACCGCCTTCTGGTTGCTCGTTTTTAGCTCTCACCACGCTCTATTGCTTCCACAGAAACCATCCTTCATTTGGTGGTTCACCGCTCAAGTCACATGCTCCTTGCACGGTAGCGAGCCTCGAGCTGGTTCCATAGGTAACCACCCAAGGTTGGCAATCCTCTTGCTCTCGTACTAACGTCCTCCATTCCCGGTAACCGTCCTTCGTGGTATATTCCCTTGGCTACGAACCGACCCGTTCTGCCGAGGATGACTACGGCATGTAGCACTATTTGTACTACGACGCGAAACGTATGAACAGGCGATTATCAGCTCTCGCATTTAAGGGAGTGATAACGTTTCGTGACGGCTAACGATAACTACTCGGAGAAGAAATTAACAAATGCTCCAAATTCCATTTCAAGTTGTAGATAATTTTGCAACAGCAGCTATTAAGTCCTACCTTTGAAGTGAAATCCTTGGTGACGCCACTTCTGCTATGTTCAAGTAACTTCCCTTCAGCGAATAAGGATGTTACGGTGTGATTCTGGCACTCTCCTCTAGCCATGCGGAATTTTTGGACCGACGAAAGATTTTAGCGCCATGGGGCATCAATTATACCACATTAGCATCAGCTTTTTGCTAAATTGGCACACCTATTACCCAGGAGAAAGGTCACCGAAGGCTAATCTCTCCAAGCGAGAAACATTCTAGAAAGTCAGCGATAGCAGGCAAAACCGAAAGTTGAGTAAAACGATAGTGGAACATAGATTGTGATAAATAGGACCGGTGTATAGATATTTGAAACAAGCGCAACACATTAAAAATTGTTGAGCTTTCTTGAATTTCCATCTGTCAGCTTTTTATAGCGCTTCTTGTAACAATTGGAAGTTCCAATAGAATTTGTCTAATGCGCCAAAAGCAAAAAAACCTGCGAAAAGCTATGTACAACATTTGTGGTGATATTCTTCAGGCACTCGGAAGGCTGTGTACCAATTTTTTCAGCAAACATAATGATCGAAATCTCTTCAAACCTTTGCCATTGAATGCATAGAGTGAGCCTGTGCACAACTGTATCATATGTGTGAATGAGAGACAAGAGTGCAGTCTGCACCGTATGAAGGGTTATGGCGATGTCGCATTCGTAGAGAGTAGATTGTGGGGAATTTTGAGTTTGGGAGGAAGTTTGTACGGAAGCCATGATTGTATGGTTGGAATACCCAACGAAACTGCAGGAATCCCCAAAGTGATGTAGCTAACTTGAAAGCAAAGAGCATCGCGAATGCATAGGAATCCCACCCAGGCGACGGTAAAAGAAAAAAGGAGGGTATGGCCAGGGCGTTGAATCAAGAAACCAGAGTTGAGTGGAGACAGCAGCCGCCCAGAAGGTTGATTATCTTGGAAGGAGAGTACCGTGGGAGGAGAAGTAGATATAAAACAAACTGATTGGCCCTCCGCCTTCTCCGATAGCCGCCCTCCGGCTTCCCGTCGCAGAAACCATCAGATTGCGCATTCACAGGTATTTGCCGCGTCCGACCATTCCCCGTGCACAGAAGCCATCCGCTGGTATTTTCCTGAAGCATCCACCTTCCGGCCTCTCTTTCCTCTCCCCTACAGGCTGAGAGCGGGATTTACTTACCTCCCATTTGCCGCCTGCCAAACATGGCAGGTTGCTGACCAGTGGTGTACACAGTGCCACGGCAGCCGCCGGCCAATTTTAACGCGATAGCATTTCAAGTCAGATTTATTGAACAACAGTGATACAAGCAATGTCTTATTTGAAGTTAGTATTCTAGGAGGTCGCATGATTAAAAAACCGTCAAGGGGACCTCCTAATACAAAATAGGTAGCTTAAACAGACACCAAGACGGTGGTTGCTAGTTACAAACAAAGTTAAAAGACAATCATAAAATCGGGTATGTACAAAAAAAAGGCAAGAAGCATTAAACAAGAAAAGTGGATCAAGAAAGGGAAAAAATACATTAGGGTACACAGAGTTAGTTCATAAGTTGCAATTCTAAAATTATTTTAATGCGATGCAAAAAAAATAAAACTGTTGCATGATGACTGTTGCTCCCGTTCTGCAAACACTGCGGCGTCATCGTCGTGGACGTTGTAGCCTGCTTTAAGAGCAAAAAATCACGGGCCCACCTCGGTCACGTGACCTTGTCACATGATAACATCCTGCACATCGGATTCTGAGCGACGGGATCACTTTTGCAGGTGGCAGTTAACTAGTGACTGCTCGCAAGAGCAACCTGCGTCGCGGAAGACCCAAATGGTACAATAGGTGCCCAGGTAGCTCAACGTGGTCAAAAAACTGGGCTGCCAGACGAAAAAATGTTCGAGCTGCTTGTGTTGGGAGAGATCCCGCGTAATCAGGCAGTTTCAACACCATACCTCTAAAAGCACGAGAATCGTCCTCAGACAAGGGCCATGAACTAGCTTTCGGGAGTCTAGGCTAGTACGGTGGTGAGGCGGTGATATAAGGAGCCCTTGTAACTTAAAGAGAAGGAAAAGTACGGGGCGTTATCGAGGCAACCTAATAGGCGGGGCACTCCAGTACTTCGAAGGAAGGTGGTGTGCGCGTATGTAAAGTCTTGCAGCAAGGGTAAAGTGACAATATAAAAGGTAATGTGCTATGCCTGGGAAGAATGCCACGCTAGCAAACGGCGTGTCAAGCTGAAACCCACTGAAGTACGAGCGGAAGCGTCCATGTCCTGCTCAGAGTGAAACCTGGAGATTTCCACTACCTTTACTTTGTCTTGTAACTTCTTTCTTGTACTTTTCTTGTTACTTTCTACCAAGGCATTTTTGCGCAAGGGGTGTACTAGAGGGGGAAGTAGGTGTGAGTAGCGTAGCACACTGCGCACCCCCAAATAACGCTAGTTTCCTTCTTACTGATAAATCGATCGTGTGATGTGTCTTACAACTAAGTTCAGTGTCGTTGTTAATGCTTTTCTGCACTTTCCGGTTTTAAAATGGGGTCCTTGTAAGAAAGATTTCAGTATTTAGGCATTATTGTTTCTACCTCTTTACATAACGACAAATTCAATGCCGTGAATAAAAATGAGCGCTTAAATATCAATATTTGTTTTGTTTTCGGGATACTTACGAGCCTAGTTTGAAACACAGTGACTGTCCTCGTTTCAGCAACTAATGAATGATTACAATAAAGGCTTGATTTTTTCCAAAACTTTTATTTTTTGGGGCGTTCAGGCCATCTATCAATAATGCCACCCAGTGTATTTACACAGAGATTACAACGGTGAAAAACATGAACATAGGCCCGATGAATGTTAGGAAAGAAAGGAAGCATTCAACCTACCTTGCATTGGCCAGAATAAAAAAAAAAACTTGCTTTCAAATCATGCATGGATACAAACCACTACTCATTTCATTTATTTTCATAAAGATAGCCAAGTAACCAAAAAGCACATGTAGAGAGCCCGTTTACACGAGGCACATATCTAATACCTTGGCAATGCTTCCTTGAGGCCGACCGCATATGGGCTATTTGCTTTTGTTCCGCAGGAATTTCATGCGCTCCTCACGGAACTACGGCCTCACCCGCCTTTGACTGCAGAGGGACACGCACTCAGGTGAGAGTACTAAGTACCAATATTTTTAATATTCTATCAATAATATTATTTAAACAATGGCAGAATTATACGGTTATCTATTTATGACGTGGAAGGGAAAAACGAACATAACAATGGCTTCTTGGGGCCCCTAGAGAGTCAAGAGCTCGGCGGTCCGATTCCGTTTATTAAATTATGTCAATTTAAAAAAACTTGCCTAAGAACACATGTTATTTATTTATTTAGCAAAAAAAAGCGAGTTCAACTTGCAGTTCCAGAATAACATTATCAACCAGACTACGAGGATTCGCTTTCTAGGCGTTATCTTTCACGGAAAAAACACTTTCCCTGGAATTAGCGCAGAGATGCTCTCGGAGCGGAACTTTTCCCGCTGTTGGTATATTGAACAGGTTGAGATGCCATCTTCCAATTTCAGTAACGCAACAAATTTACTATGCTCCCTTTCATTCGCGTGTAACATACTGCTCCCTGGTACGGTCAGACACAACACAAATAAACGTTCATTATCTGCACTCTTGGCAACAGCGCTCAATAAGTGCAATTGAAAAAAATCCACAAATATAAAATTGCTGGCATACTTTAACACCTCTGGTATACTAGAGCTGTTCAAGCTGTAAGCTCCCTATTGAAAAAACTCTGCGTGAGTTTGCACGAGAACAGTGATTTTTGTACGATCACGTTCATTTTGCACACGAATGCGCAGAAATTGTGCGTTACCTGTACGCATTCTGTGCGTCCTGTGTGTACATATGCGCGTACTGTGAGCTGATAGACGTTCACGCACACTCTTTGCGTGTAAGAAATCGTGGACTCTCGTGGAGAACTCTCTCTACGTGGACATCTGCGTGCTGAGAGGGGGCTTGCCGAAGCTGTGCGTGCTTATGTGCATACTAGGCAAGCTCAGTGAGGCTGCGTGTGGCCATGTGTGCGTTTGCTTGCTTAGTAGCAACTTGTCGAGACTGTAAAGGCCCATTTAGGGTGAAAGCAAACAAAGTTCGAGCATTCAGTTAATGATTAGTTCTCAATAATGAGGAATAAGCTCACGTTTTGCTGTTTTATAATTTTCGTCTTGGCGTAAGTACCCATTAATCATTTTCAACTTCAGCAAACAAATAACCAAAAAAATATCTTTTAGTGCAAAGTGGTTCCCTTCGATACTGCAGGGTCCTGTACATGACAACATGCACACTGAGCAAGAACTTGTCAACATTGCAAGTTCATTGTAAAATAATGTAAAAAACAAGCTGCTAATGACTCTTACAGCATCCTTCAGTTCTTCCTTTAACCAATTCTGAAAGTTACAGATATCTTATAGATGCATGATGAAAGCCATCCAGAGCACTTATGTTGTTGCCCGTCATGCAGACAGCCATATTTCGAAATCAGAAGCAACACAACCATTTGTTGCTTGCACTCGAAATGAGTCAATCAATGGAATAACTCTGAAAGGGCAACAGTGTTTGTTAGGTGCAACAAACAAGCTTGGGGATATAATCAGGTTCAATCAAGCATGACATGCAGAAAACGAATTGTGAGCTGTAACAGGAATGTTACGAGGCAATTTCCAAAACCATTTCCAAAGCAATTTCCAAAGTCATTAGCATAAATTTACATACACGTAAAAAGGCCATGTAAGCCTACACGAAAAGAGAGTTTTGAATTCACAGTTGGTGTCAAAAGTTCAGAAATTAGTGCCCTCTCTCAATTTCAGTGACGAATCACAGATCGATTAATTAATTCCCAGTATGGCTCCAGAACAAATCCAATGAATCTCAAATGTGCGAAGTATATATACCACACATGTTGTCTGATTAGCACCAGCATTGCATGATGCATGACGAAGTATCACACCCTTCATTCTTCTTCAATCTGTTTTGAAATTTGCACTACCACAAAGACCATCTGGATGGACTATGATTCCATCATATTGCTGAGAGTCACATTCGGAGACCAAGAGCAACACAACAGTGTGCTGCACATGAGTGGATATAATGCACTGGGACAACTGTGCACAGTAAGGAACGCTTGTAAGGCGTCAGGTATTTGCTTGGGGAATGTAATCGAGTTCAGTCATGTTTCATGTGTAGAAAGGAAGATAAAAGTTGTAGCAGAACTATGAAATCCAACATCCAATACTGAACTTCCCCAGGTGATCTACACACACATAAAAAGCACGAAAGGATAAGCTCAGCGGTACTGTTAAGTTTGATGCCCTTTGAGGTTTGACTTGCGCGTCTGTATGCAACCATCAGATACCTTCTTGAAGTTACCAGAATGTCCAAAACAACTCTGTTGAACTGTTCTACTCTAAACTGAAATACTTTTCCTTAAAACATTTTTTTTTGCGACATGCTGTGTAGCTAATTATAAAATAAAGAAAAGAAGCTGATAAAATTTTCTCATCTCAAACGTACTGATAAGTACACAAATCTGAGTGCTTTCAAGAGAGGTGACGCACCCGGTATTCAGTGTCCAGAAGCATACATAATGCTGCAGAATCCTATAGCAAGAAAATTTCTTTTAGTTGACAGATGGCTATGTCTGGTTACAAAGTCAATACCAAGTAAGGCGCATATCCTAACCTGCAATTACATGAAGCTGCACGTGCTTCATAGGCTGTAACTCCGCCATTAACTGCTACATATTTCCCACCTCTAGCACGAGTGCGGAATCAATATACAGCATGGAAACAGCAGTTTTGTTGCTTTAGCTTCTTTACTATGCTGTTTAGGCAAGAGACGAGTTGAAATATTTGCATGGGCAGTTCTCGATTGAAGTAACGTAAAAAACATCCGCACTCCTTTCTGCTGAAGCGACTGGTGGACCACTTTTGCATGTCGCATCTCGTATGACTTGCTAAGGGTCCAGACTGACACACGCACTTCGTCAAACCTTCACACAAAACACTTTTCGCTTTTGCTATAAGCTCCGGCCACAGGCAGTAAGTGTCCCGTCACCGTTCACATCGCAAAAGAAGGCAGCGCTCGCAGGCGGTCAGTTTGAGCTGACAGCGACAGGCGTTGCAGGCACACCGCCGACTAAGTTTCCAAGGAAGCCACACTGTAGAAGGGCGCCGTCTTGTAATCGAAACACACCACAGAAACAATGGCCACTGTCGCTGCTTATGAGCCAGGCATTTTTGCAGCGAAGTTAGCAGTGCAATAGGCCGAAAGGTTCGACTCATCAAACGACGACACCGCACTGCTGACCTCATTATCGTTGTCGACCAGACATCCATAGCACATATGCCCTGACGGATCGCTTAATTGGGAGCTGCTACTACTCTTGGATGAGAGCGCGCCGACCGGCAGCACACACCGGTAATCCTTCTTCTTTTGCGATTCCAGCACAGTAACAGCGGCGCGCAAGACCGCCCAGCAGCAGCACGAGAAAACAAGCGAAGCTCACGGCGGTGATCTCAGAAACCATGCAGCATGTCGCAACGTTGGCATGTCGGATAGGCTTTGGATTTGACGCGCTAGACCATGCCCACTCACGCACGCACGCACGCACGAATGTACCGACACGCATATTAATGCATCCATGCGTCACAAATTTCTCAAGTTTTTAATGCTAATATGTGCATAAGAACATAATTATTTTTGTAACGAAAGTTTCATTTGGTTTTAGTCCTTTGCTATCGCACTGCCCAAAAGCATAGAGCACGAAAGAGACGACCTGGAGGATTGCCTGGAGGCGATGCCTTTCTAAACGGGCCGAAGGAAGCCGGAACTGGCCGAAGCGCTAGCCAACGAACGCAGCGTCTGGGGAGGGACAGCATGGCGGGTAGCGTTACTACGTTTTTCGTGGTCCTTTGTGGTGCCGAGGGCATGAACCATCGCTGGCATGAGCATTTGTCACTCTTCCGATATGTGATGTGCCGACAGCAGTGAAATTCGCTGGTGCGATGTACGAAAACGTGGTAAGGTGCTGAGTAAACCTGTGTTTATAGCGTGCGTCAGCGGGCTCGACGGATAGCGCGTCGTCCTTTGCGCGCCTTCGCTGGAAACGCTATGCTGACGGTGGGGCTCATTTCCTCCATGGCGGAGCAGCTGGTGGGAGACCACTACCCGGGTGACATCTCGCATCTTGGGGGTAAGTTAATTTTCTTCGAACCTGTTCATTATTTCAAAGCCTTTGCGCACAACTGGCCACGTCAACACAGCTAGTACAGAGACGCGAAGACGCAGTGCCTATCGCGGCAGCACGCAGCGCTGAAAGGTTGTTTGCTGGCGGCACACGGGCATGAATGCGCGTGTAGTGTCAGTGGTCACACGGTCATGGTCAGTATGTCATGCAAATATGCACAGCTGATCCGATCGTGGGGTGCACGATATCGGCGCCGTACTGCCGCCGTACTGCCATTCATCTCTCGCCGAGAATGGAATATGTGCCCACCAATAGATCTTCGGCCCGGGCTTTACATTCTCGCCGTATGTTACGCTGTAATTGAAGTAACAGCGCTCGAGCAGTTTAACTACGTAGACTGCGGTTCAGCTGTATGCGTTAGGATTGAGCTTCCTCCTCTTTCACTTGTATTTAACTTGTACTTTTATAAATTGTGTATTTAAGGTACGAAGCTCCATATGATCCAGCTGCGTTCGTACTTATAGCCGAGCCAGTGTAGTCGAGCCTTGAATAGCAGAACGGTGACATAAAAACAAATTGCTCTGAAGTTTTTCGCCTCTATTTTGGCATTCGCTTTTTCATACTTTGGCTCGGAGCTGAAATGGTACAAACAACTGCAAAATGCACACAGGTGCCCTAGCTCCATTTGCCCTAAATCCCGAAGTTGCAGTGAAATTTAAGGGTAATTGAGCCTTTAATATGTACGAAGAATAAACTTGATTGTTTCATGATTATAACCAATGGCGCAAATAAATCTGACTTTGACGTAAATATGCTGAGGTACCTCTCCAATACCTTATTTGATGTTAAAGGAAAAAGTGTGGTTTTTCTGCAATTGGCACTATTAATTCATCATACCTGTGAGAATGTGAAATCAGTGCTAATCATGCCAGATTTCAAATTGAGGGACGCATGCAGAATTTGAAGCAAACCAGCCTTCTACTGAAAATATCGTTCTGCTGTGGGTCTGTTCTTTTAAATGGTGGCATGTATTGTAGAAACGATGCTGGATATCGATATGCAAGTGATGTCTCGTCTGAGGCTAGCTTGTGAATGACTGCCGTGGTTATGAATTTCTTGTTGCCTGGCCCACTTCGAAATGTGGTTAAACAGTTGTGTTCCATTCTGCGACCGGCTCCTTTTTGTGCCTTGCACTTTGCCTTACATGCTTTATTCTAGTCCATTTTTTGCACTGTGCTGCTGTTAAATGTGTCTTTTTGCCTTTCAGCAATCTCCACATAGCTTTACCAGCAATGCCTCTTCCAAGCTGTCCAGTATAGCTGTGCCAGCCTTTCACTTGGTGCTAGGATGCCCAGCAAGCAAGCAGGCTTTTCAGGTAAACACTGAAGACATCTTCCGACACAAGTAGCTTTTATTTTCCTAGTCCACTGCTACTTGTGTGACCCCTCGTTATGTTGATTTTGGCAAGTTAGGTTGCCTATTAAGGGCTCTCTTTTGTTTTTCACCTGCTGCTGTGGCCTACTGCATTGGTGTTCGGCTACTGAGCCCAAAGACGCGGGATTGAATTGTGGTGGCTTCGTTTCGACAAGGCGAAATGCATATTTGCTCGTGTGTTATGCAATGTCAGTGCATGTTAAAGAATCTTTGGTGGTCGAAATTTATGCACAGCCCTCCTCTATGAATGGAGCTATTGTTCAACTTTGAGGCATTAAAGGGACACTGATGGCAAGCTGAAGTTGACCTGTGATGATGAAGTTCCGCATCCTAACCACAAAGACGACACTTTTTCTGAAAGTGGAGCTTTATAAGCCAGAGAAAGCAAAACATACAATTTTCATCAGCACCGGCTGATTTCGGAAGCAAATTGCGATGCGCTGACTCCGTTTTTTTTGGCACAGATTCCAGAGGCTAGGCTGAACTGCCATTCACCTCAGAACGGTTATCATGGAGTCCTTTGTGTAGACTTGATGAGTTCAAATCGAGTGGCGGGAAAATTTTTAAATGTAATTTTTGCGCCAATCATTGTGTTGATGGCTTTTGCGCTGCTGTTAAAAACCGGGATAGCAGTATGGTATCCCATAAAACTAGGTTCAGGACTTGCAAGAAGTGGTTTATCACATTCCGCTAGCTTGTGCAAGAAACTACTTCAGGGATATGTGCAGGTGTCTTTAATGTGTTCCTGAGTGAGCACTAACTCGTTAGGGGGAAGGCAGCTTCTAATCTGGCACTACAGTGCCAATGTCGTGAGTGTAAATCATAAGATGACCCATCAGTGTGTACGCCTGATTTCTGTGACACTTCAGTGGTGTATAGAAGTGGTAAACAAATCTGTAAGGTATTTGATGCATATCTCCAAGGCAACGGCTGTATGAGTAGCGAAGCCATTAGTCAATCTTCAACGGAAAGAATTTTCTCTTTTAGATGACGTGCTTGTATATCAGTGACAGTTATTTGTTGTCCTGCCTTTCGCTGGTGTGGGTCATGTGTGGCGCATCTTCATGCGAGCCTTCTTTTCCTTTACAAAAAATTCAATTGATAGTCGAACCTGTTTTCTTCTCTTTTCCTGTGTTGCATCTTTTGGCTGGTTTTAAATCTGTAACTGAGCTCAGACCGTGATAATTACAGCCGGTAAACAGGGCTACTGAATGTGAGCTTGGCATACATGCGTACTGTATGTGTGAAAGTGCAGTTTACAATATTCAGAAATGCTTGATAGCCTTACAAGAATCTAAAATTTTGTTGGAATTCCTATTTGTTCTCTGTTCAAGTGTCGAGAGTTTTTCCGCTTCATTGTGTGATTAGAGCCACTTTGGTACTTAAGCTGAAATCTTTTCTTTAGCCTGCATGTTTCTCACTTTTGGGGCAGAAACGTGGAGGCTAATGAAGAGAGTTCAGCTTAAAAGAGTATAGACACCTAATCTTGGTGGCATGTTTTCTTCTCTATAATGATGCGGAAGACACTACTATGCATGAATCACCATCTGGTATTCGCGTGAGACCGCTAAATAATTTATAATCAACTTTTTCTGCCATCCTGTTTCGGTGAACAATTTGACTATGGCTATGACATCAAAGAGAGGTTATAGGTCACGTGAGGCGTGGAAAAACTGCACTTATAATCGCTGCTTCATCATTTTAATTCGCTACAGCGTACGCCAGCATTCCTTAAGAGCCAGAAGTACCAATTGTATTGCAGTTTTTCATGCCTCACATGACCAATAACCTCGCTTTGACGTCACAGCCATCATTCAGCTGTCGAAACCGAAACAAATACAGCAGGAGAAAGAAATTTGATTGTAAATTATTTAGCGGTCATAGGAGGATGCCGTGTGGTAATCCGTGTATAATACTTTATGCCTTATTACAAAGAAAAAAACACGTGCCAAACGATAAGGACAGCAAAGTGAGCTATGGAAAGAAAAATGATAAGTCTAACATTAAGAGACCAAAAGGGGGCGGAGTGGGTGAGGGAACAAACGCAGGTTAATGACATGCTACTTGAAATTAAGAGGAAGAAATGGGCCTGGGCCGGGCTTGTAATGGGAAGGCAACATAACCGCTGGTCCTTAAGGGTAATGGAGTGGATTCCAAAAGAATGCAAGCACAGCAGGGGGCGGCAGAAAGTTAGATGGGCGGATGAGATTAAGAAGTTCGCGGGGATATGGTGGCCACACCTAGCAAAGGACAGGGTTAATGTGGAGACATGGGTGAGTCTTTTGCCCTGCAGTGGGCCTAGTCAGGCTGATGATGATGGTATGTGTCGCACCTGCTGCTTCGTGCTATCAGCTGGCCCATGCTTGGCCGACCAGACTAGCCAAATTTGTGATGTGGGTTTTCTATTGCACCTGCATTTGTGTACACAGAGGACTTGAATGGTAGCAGGCGATGCTGTGCATGTGTTCACGCCACAGCACACATGACCCACACTGAAAGCTTCTCTGCCTTTAGTAAGACAGCTGCATCAGTCTGGGGCATAACGTATCCCAGTGCTAGAGTATGAGTAAATTGCTCTGGAATTTTAATCTGGTATCAGGTAGCATAGCGCAAAAGAAGGCTAGCGCGGCTGCCTAATATTCTCTTGGGTAGCTGTGTTGGATTTTCAGTGCCTGTTAGTGTAATCCGTGAAAGTTCACTGTAACCTATTCGTTTCGATGTAAATTAGGATTAGAGCCCTGTACTTTTTAATGATAATAACAAGGTAATGCAGTAATTCAATTGTATCTGTTCTCTTTCAACACAGTAAAGTGCTGCTGGGTCGAGATCACAGTTTTACTTTGTAGGTGTGCTCAGGCTGTCATCATCATCATCATCAGCAGCAGCAGCCTGACTACACCCACTGCAGGGCAAAGGACTCTCCCATGTCTAACCCTGTCCTTTGCCACTTGCGGCCACTGTATCCCCACAAACTTCTTAATCTCATCCACCCACCATTTTTTCCTGTGTGTGTGTCTTTTCGCCATTCTGAAATTCTATCATACAAATGGATTGATGCATGTAGTGTCAGGTGCGTAATGTTATACCACCAGCTCACCCCAAGCTGTGCTCAGATTTGCCTCATTGCTGCTGGAGCAATAAGGCAGGCTTGAGGCTGAGTGGTGCAAAAACATGATTTTTCAAGAATGTCTTTGTGGAAATTGCAATTAATCATGTGAATTTGCTTTCATTTTAGGAGCTGCACACAAGCTGTGCGCCTTTCCATGCTGATCATGCTGGCCAGGTACGCTTATGGTTACATTACTAGGTTGTTTTCATAATGGCAGTTGTGGATTTCTGTGTGGTTTTAAAACATAAATTGTATAAGTATTTGGCCTGCCACAAACGTATAGTGGTGCATTCAAGGCCAGTGTTACAAAGGGATGTTTTGATTGCTGCAAGAACTTGAAGGCCCCTGTGTGGTCACTGTGGAAGGCCCCCTCCCTACTTAGAAATTGCTATTTGGGTTACTCAGTCAATTGGCAGAGGAATAGTGTATAGAGATAAGGGATGGAAGAATGCTTCCAACTAAAGAAAAAAATCCAGCAAGCAGTCATAGAAGCAGATGTACAAAAATGGCAAGGCTTTCTCTAATTTACATAGAATCTTTTTCACTTAGACTTCTTATTGCATACAACGGCTGATGCTTGGCTTACACACATATTTTTTTTAGGTATGCAGTAGGTCTCACATTCTTGTATGATATGGTCACGGTGCCAAAAAATGATGGTGGTGTTAGAAAACTCGGAATATAGAGGAATTTTATTGCTGACCTTATGGAGAACTATGGTATTTAAGGCAGACAGCTGGGCTAGTTGGTGTTTAGATTGAGAGGACATAGTAGTAGCGCTTAAAAAACAAGGACGACAGGGTAGAGAAAGACAGCACAGGCGCTAGACATCAATTGTGCTGTCTTTCTCTACCCTGTCGTCCTTGTTTTTTAAGCGCTACTACTATGTCCTCTCAATCAGAACTATGGTAGCTGTGCAGTCGTTATAAATATCTTCCAATATTTTCACATAACACTCTTCTACACCCTGATTCCACAGTGCCTGCATGACAGCTGTGGTTCCACCGAGTCAATTGCTGTCTGGTAGTCAATGAAGGCTATATATAGGGGCTGGTTGTATTCTGCCCATTTCTCTATCACCTGATTGATTGCATGAATGTGGTCTCTTGTTGAGTATCCTTTACGAAAGCCTGCCTGATCATTTGGTTGATTGAATTCGAAGGTTGTCCTGACTCTATTAGTGATTACCTTAGTAAATACCTTGTAGACAATGGATAGTAAGCTGATCGGTCTGTAAATCTTCAAGTCCTTGACATCTTCTTTCTTATGAATTAAAATAATGTTCGCATTCTTCCAAGCTCCTGATATGCTCGTGGTCACGAGGCAAGCGTGTACAGGGTGGCTAGTTTCTCTAGCACAATCTCTCCTCCGTCTTTCAACAAATCTGCTGTTATCTGATCCTCACCAGCTGCTTTACCCCTTTGCAGAAGAACTGAGGATTGGGCGAGTTGGTGGTGATCCATTGTAGAAAAAACCAGCGCTTACAAACACGGACAGAGGACAAAGGAAACAGACTGACAGCGCCGTCAGTCTGTTTCCTTTGTCCTCTGTCCGTGTTTGTAAGCGCTGGTTTTTTCTACAATGGTACCCCTTTGCATTGCTCCTGAGGCTTTCTTTACTTCCTCCCTCGTTACTGGCGGGATGTCCCATTGCTATGCTCTACTGCCTCTCTCCGTAACGTTCTGGTTACATTCACTACTGTAGAGATTTGTGCAGAACTCTTCGGCTACTTTAACTATCTTATCCATATTGCTTATGACATTGCCCTCTTTGTATTTTAGCGCATACATCTGGTTTTTACCTGTGATTAGTTTTCTCTTCACTGATTTTAGGCTACCTCCATGCTTTAGAGCATGCTAGGTTTTCTCCATGTTAAACTTTCTTATGTTGGCTACCTTGCACTTATAAATAACTTCGATAGCTCTCCTAGTTCTATTCTATCTCTGAAGTTAGACGTCCTCATGCTTTGGCGTTTCTTCATCAGACCTTTCGTCTCCTGAGTTACCTTGCAGGTATCCTCTCGAATGATCTGACCACCTACTTCTGCAGCACGCTCCAATGAATTTAAATATGTATTTAAAGATAACAGTTGAGGTGGGAGATTGAGCTTTGAGATTTACACTTCAACTCGGGAGTTATGCCTCTGCTACACAGAATACTTGATCGCCGTAGAGATATTTCATCATCTCGCACCAAGCTGCTGTGGCGCCACTGTCACAGTTGATAATTTTGCTGGGAAGCTGTTGTAGCGCTCACACAGTTTTGAAAAGGTGGTATTCATTGGTTTTGTGCTATTGGCAACAGTGATAATATGCTTGCTGCAGTGTTTTGTGGCTAGCCTTCTTTTTTTTTTAGTCAAATAAGTTGTAAATTTCATGTTGAGTATTCTTTCAGCGATTAAATTGCTTTGATTTTATTGCTTAGTGTATAGTTGCGAGTGCTCCATGTCTGAGTGCAAATTTCTACCACTGAAAAGCCTTCAAAATCTTAATAGATGTCCACACTGTTCTAGGGACTCAGTGGCTATTGGAAATTCCCATTTAGCTGTATTCAAGTGCCACTGAGTTAATAGCCATTTGAAAGCCTTCAAAATGCCTGTGTGACACGGTTATTAGATTTTGTGCAGGTTTGATGCTGAGCAGTCTGCGTGCTTGAGTCGGGTTTTCCAGTGTCTGTATTTCAAACCTGAAACTTTTCGAAATCATCGTTAGTTCATTAATGGAAGAAGTACTTGTGCCCTTTTCTGGAATTTCCAGAAAACAGATTAACTGAATTTTTTTGCATATACTCCTACCTTTTTGCAGGTGCTGCATAGTGAGAACCTGTATCAAGACGCCAACCTGCTGGACTTGGAGAAACTGAAGAAATTGTTTAGCCACTGTGTGGCACCCATCATGAGGGATGTGGCATTAATAAAGCCAGTTAAGGTGACCTTGTCTATGTCCTTTTGCAAGCATGCTACAGACATGAGAGCCATCCCACGAAGCACCGTTTCTGCAAAGCTTGTTATCTCACAACATGCATGCTGAATGAGGCAGTGACAGACAGATGAGGAGGCCTTAATGCAGTACATTAGCGTACCGTGTTGAGCAGTGATGTAGGAGCCTTGCAGCCATGCAAGGTATTATCGGCATCATGATGGTAACTCCATTAGACACTGTCTAGTGCTCTGTGAGCCAGACTCGCCTCTTGAACATTCTGGGACTCACCCTTGGCTCTCGGACATTCTGGAAGCCTCACCCGGCTTGCGCATATTACGCGAGGATGTCTCCTGCTGTACGAGCCTTACGCGGCTTGCGCACTTATGTGAGAGATGTCTCGCGTTTGCGAGCTTGCTCAGCTTGCGCAAATTATGTGAAATATGTCTCGCGTTCTGCGACCTCGTTCAATCGTCCCATTTTGCGTGGCAATAAACACGCAAAGATAGGCACGCAGAATTCACGCTCAATATTTTCAATAGGGCTGTTCTGTACTGTATGCTGTAAGAGTACTGTAAGCTGTTCAAGTACAATATTTCTCTTGAAATTGCGCGTCAGTATATGTTAGACCCTTCAAATTTTGAAGTTCAGTACAAAAACAAACACATCCCACATCTCTTTAGGGAAGATAAAATATAGGCGCCCCGATCTAGCACCAACTATGATGATCAGAGGTTACGAACGCAATTAACAAATTTATTTAATCAATATCCAGCCATCTTTGAATTATTGTCAACCTACTGATGAGTGCGTAAGATAAAGAAAACACTGTTCGTAATGGAAAAATTTAGGGGGCACTTTGGCTCTCTAAAGTGCTGCAAGGCGAAAGCGTTTCCTGGCTACTGTTTGTTTTTATTTACTTTTTATTTTTCATATTTTATTATTTATTTTTTGCTCCTTTTCTTAATTTTATTGCTTTTTATTTTTATCTTTACATCTTATTTTTATTTTGTTTTTATTTTTGTTTATTTTCTTATTTTTTATATTTTTTTTCATTCTCCTTTTCTTGACTTTACTCCTTTTATTTTATTTATGAAGCCCATGCATTCACTACATGCGCCTTTATTCATGCTGGAACCTTGAGCCTTTTAAGCAGTGACGCCGAAAGGCGGACGAATCTGCCGATGCGTCTGTCGACAAGGCTGCCGACGCGTCTGTCGACACGGCTGCCGACGCGTCTGTCGACACTTCTGCCGACGCGTCTGTCGGCACGGCTGCCGACGCGTCTGTCGACACTTCTGCCGACGCGTCTGTCGACACTCCTGCCGACGCGTCTGTCGACACGGCTGCCGACGCGTCTGCCAACGACAGTAAGAGGCATTAAAGGCTTTCGCCTTAAAGGGTCAGTCGACTGAATTTTATCGACCATATTTTCTTTGCGGCAACCGATAGCTCTGTACTCAAATTACCGTTTAGCCAGCTGTGGTGCCAAGGAGTGCGGTAGAACATTTTAAAATAGAATTTATTAATGTGGGAACACATCTGTATGAGATGGTAGTCTCATCTGGCAACCATCTGGATTTCCGCCGCGCGGCGACAAACATGGCGGCGCCCGTCGAAGCCGGACCTCTCGCTTCGAACTGAATTCTCGTTGTTGCTGCCTTTTTCAGTGCGTTCACTGGCCATAAATGGGGCGCCTGTCTTTCGCTTCGTCTCATCTCGCCTATAAGAAAACATATAAGTGATAAATTTGCTTTATTTTAATAATTAGAGCGACGATTCTGCCGCTCCTAGGCTTAAGTGGAGAGTCGGTTTGTTTACAGCAATGGTTCCCGTCCTGACGACCGGATGGCGCCACTATAGGCTGAGTTTATTTTTGCGTCTCTGCTAGCATACGCTGAACTAAAAGTGGGAATGTGCCTGCGTTTTGCGTACGTGTAACTATAAATATTCATGTGATTTACAGAAAAAGCGAGCGGTACGCCTTCTACAGTTTACTAGAACAAAACGTGAGTTTCTCTGACATAGGGGCATACAAATGGTACGTAGTATATTCACTTATGCCTCTACAAAAAAAGACTACCACTTTCTTGAACAAAATGAACGTTTGGGGTAGCCACCATGCTTTTTTACGCGACTTTTAACGCTGAAATAAAATATAAATTCCTGCCTAAACCGGGCGCAGACCCCTCGTTATTGATGTTATAGGGTGCCAACTACCAGAATATGCCATTATTTATACACTCATCTCGGTGAGTAGACTGACCCTTTAATAATAAGCGAAACAAGTTATTTTGTCATGGAAGGTCTAAAGTTGGATGTAATTAGATGTGTCAGACTTGTGTACATTGAAAAACTATTCGGGAGTCTGTTAATATTTTTTGCACTCTTTATCTTCTATTCTCTCTCATACGCACAAGCATACACACAGTTCTCAGGGTTTTCCTTTTGTTTTGTTTAGTATGCTTGCATATAGTATATCAGCTGTTGTACAATGCACTGTACTGCATATGTTTTCGAATATGCCTATAGTGGTTGCCACTGCGGTGAAAGATGGGATGGTCTTGAAGTTACACAAAAATTCGTCAATGAATTCTTCAAGTGGTTTTGTGATCGCAGTGTAATTTCCCTTGCATAATCATATATGACACGAGAATGTATTTAAACAGTTTGCTTTCCTGGATTATCTGAAATCCTAATTAGCCTCACGAAAATAAGAAGTTCAGAAGTGGTTCTAGCTACAGATTATCTGGTGATTGCGTTCTTGGAAATATAAGTTAATTTGCTATTTTTTGCTGTGATATAATCGTTCCAAAGAAGAAGTTTGACGTTCCTTCAAGGGCGAAATATGCAAATATCGTTTCAAATGCGTTGTATTAGGGAGATTCAAAATTTGTGATCAGTAATGTCGTGTGCGAATTTCGGGAATATTTAAGCCATCTCACGCTCTGTCCGTGAATCGACTGTGTGTGAATCAACATCAGCCTGAGTACGCGCAATGCAGGACCAAAGCCTCGCCTCGCCCATACCACTCCAGTTAACCCCGTCCTCTGTCAACCACGGCTACCTTATTCTCGCACACTTCTTAACCTCCTCCACCCACTTGACTTTCTGCGGTCACTCAAAACTAGCGTTTATTGAGGAAAGACACGGAATATATCCAAGCCAGGAAGCACCAAAACCACACAATCATACAGGCTGGCAAGCCGGCTCCAAGAAGCGCGCCCTTAGATGACGCTGGTGCGGCCGCGCTGCATGTCAAAACCGCCGCGACATCCTCCTTTTCAATGAGGTTGTCGCAGTACACTGCGAGTAGCACTGCACAGGACCGAGCGCAAGTGCAGGAGACGCGGCGAAAGCAGACGGAAGTCTCGAAAGCGCGCAAACAATCTCCTTTCCGAGAGTTTTCCTTTCAAACAGGCATCTAACGAGAAAGCGACGTGCAGGTCGCACTAACAAGTGTGAACAATGGTGTTGTCGAGTTTTTGTGTGGTCGCAAGTTCCTGAAAGCGTGCTCTTTGCGACTTGAAAGAGTCCATGGGCCCTGAAATAAAAAAAAATTGGAAAAATAATAACGAATGATTTTAGAATACTGCCCCATGGACCTAACGGGGACCAATATTTTGGTGACGCCAGCAGCCGGCATCTTGCTAGATTTAACGAGGGTGCCGACGATAACAAGTTGACATGGAATGTATTACGGAAAGCCTTATTAAAGACGCGCAATACGGAAACAAGTTATTTCAACCGCTGTCCATGCACTTCTCGGTGAAACCAAAACTACACCTTCTTCAACCTACTCTCGTATTCTTGTAATGCTGCGCCAACCTGCACCCCATGTATGCGTCACGCTTTTTTCGTTAGCGTATGTCGTTTTGGATATTATGATTTAGGTCAACCGAAACATGACAAGTCGACATGCTAGGCTTCCCTGTCGGGGTTCACGCAGCGCCGTTTTCGTTTCCTGCGCACCTTTTCCTTGTCTTCTACATTGATGGCTGGATGGCAGGTCATGCATGTAACGTTTTTCACCCAGGACTGTTAAATGCAGGACTGTTGTCGCTGCGGCGAAATGTCGTCAACACAAAACGAAGAAATCTGATGATTCTAGCGAAGGACATTCTTCGCTTATAAAGACATATTTATATTTGATGAATTCACAGACCACTATGAGGCAGCGGTGTCTGGCCATCGGTCACTAAAAATCAAGATGAACAGCTGTAACAGCAATGTTTGTCAAATGGTTCTTTGTAATCATAAAGTGAAAAACGTACGGAAAACATCAGGGTGCTATAGGGAACTTTTCGACGAGAGAATTTCTCTTCGTCTGGGCATAAGAAGCCTATTCATAGTGGAAAAAACAGCGCAAACTAAGACAGAAAACACAGCTTGTAGCGCCTCAGCGCTTGTAGTGTCTCCCTTCTTGTTCTGTGTTTTGTGTCTTAGTTTGCGCTGTTTTTTCCACTATGAATTAACACCAACTAGCCCAAATGTCTGCTTTGCTACATAAGAAGCCTCATGTCGTGTCGGTGTAGGCATGTAGGAACCTGTCAGCTCACTTTTGCATTCGAGTGTGTATATTTGCTCTAGTGTTAGAAAATATTCAATGTCCTGATCTAGCTGTGCACTCTTCCATGGCCAAAGTCACCACGTTTTGGAGGGCGGTGTGCAGCAAACACTCCTCTTTTCTTGGCGCCACCGCAGTATCAACATTCTACAAAGTGTGCAGTAGGTCATTCTGAAATTTTCAGGCCTTCTGATGTTCCTTCTCCAGTACTTTTCCTTTGCGGTTGTTCGCATTTTTATGGCTGCTTTTCAATGACAACTGCTCGTTGCATTTTTCTGGCCAAATTTACTGGAGCCTTACTTCCCTGCGCATCGTAGTTAAAATGCCGACCAGTTAAGCTTTTCATCGCTGTGGGCTTGGGTCACGATGAGCCGTCTATATGAAGAACATCTGTTGATGGCGCCCTCAGCTCAAAATATTATTTGAGAGCTCATTCAGCACAAGAGCCAAGCTCGAAGCCAAGCCCGAAGCTTGAAGTAAGTGTATTCCACGAAGCGGGCGGTTTTGCAAGGTGAAGTACCAAACACTAAAATTATCTGTCTCGCGCCTTTACATGGAGTGGCAGTGCTGTGGAATCGAAGAGATCAAGAACTGCAGCGGCGGAAGTAGACGAATAGTTTCAGCCAAAACAACTGACACAGCGGGTCTATAAAAATGGATCTCTTGCATTATGCTTCAGATTTCGAAGATGATATTGGGGTGTATAGAACTACAAAGTATACAACAGCTGTATCATACCGGTAATCATCTATGGGAAAGAAACGTGGTGGCTAACAAAGAGGCTCCATGTTTATTTAAATACAACGCAGTGGGCTATGAAAAGAAAAATTATAGGTGCAACGTTGGACGATCGGAAACCGACGGAGTGGGTGAGGGAACAAACGCTGATTAATGACATCGTAGTCGAAATTAAGAGGAGGAAATGGGCTTGAGCAGGGCATGTAATGCGAAGGTAAGGTAACCGCTTGTCGTTAAGGGTAAAGGAGTGGATTCTAAGAGGAGGCAAGCGTTGCAGGAGGCGGCAGAAAGTTAGGTGGGCGGATGAGATTAAGAAGTTTGCGCTGATACGATGGCCGCTACTGGCGAAGGACCGGGTTAATTGGAGAAGCATGTGGGAGGCCTTTGCCCTACAGTGGGCGCAGTCAGGCTACTGTTAATGATGATTGGGATGTCTCAAGTGTCATTTGATCTCTTTGCGTTGTCTGAGCGGGCCAACAAGTACTTCCATCTGGCCTGATTCTGATTTCTTAGATGCGAGACTTACCCTGCCTAGCTCACTAATAAGCAAAGTAGAGACACAGATGGCATTTCATGCCCGCTGACATCATTCGTTCTAGAGTATAGCCTGCTCGGGTAGAGTCACATCATTAGCCTCAAAAGAGAACTCCGGAGGGTTCCGCCTATTGCGTAAAGCAAGTCTTCAATCAACGGCACAGTCCGGGTTTCATCTTGCGGATACGACACTTCTTGTTTTCTTTCCCTCCTTTTCGGGGTCTAGGCTTTGCTACTGTACGCTGCACAGCATCCTCCCCTTTATTGTAATACCAAGAGAAATAATGTCAGTAATGAGTTTATTTATGCACACTATGGTGGTGCCGTCCATCATTCATGACACCTCATTTTATTGATGCTGTTCATATCTTTTGACTTGTCCCATACTAACGAGAGGGCATAGGCCAAGGCATGGTGGTGAGAGCGAAATCTAAAGGAACTAATCGGAGGATGTACGCTCACCTGAGCAAGAACAAAATACAGGAGGTAAATAATGTATGACTCGAAAGAAAGAATAAATTCTTTAAAGTAATGAAAACAAAAACATTACAGAAAGTTACGATGTATGAGGTTTTTGAATGCAAAAAAAAAACAGCAGCTACCCCTTGCAATACACCAGCGGTGGCCACACTTCGTCTCGTGTACGGCTCCTCGCGGGTCCATGTGCGGCTCAAGTCTTGCATCTGTACCCCCTCTCCCATTTCAATTTCTGGCTCTAAAGACAGCTTCCATTGTGTTCTAGAACTTAGGTGCACTCAGCCAGCTGTTAGCACATACGCAAACACTGGCAGCTGTTGCCAGTTCGGGCTATCCAGCGGAGAATCTGCGAAACCATGCATGTTGCAAGAAATAAGAAAAAAAAAACAGGCCACGTTTGCTATTACTGCTCTCAATTAAAACAGTTATTTTTTATGGCTCTTTGCAAATGCCTGCCTGGCCACCCATGTAAAATACAAATCGCGAAGAGAGAAACGAGATTTACAATCTAACTTCTGTAGCTTTCACAAAAGCAAAGAAAGACTGGAACTAATGATGTGACCAGTAAGCTGGCAACGGAATCTCCACGTAAGATATTTTTTGAAATGCAAGCCACTGTCCATGGTGAATGTAGTAAGGTGCGCATAAGAGTGTGCTTCTGTGTGTGCGCGAGAACAATGCTATTCTAAGCACCACACCGTGCATGATGATTGAATGCGCGCAAGTTCGGCTGGTTTACGCCACCAGGAAGCGTTCGTTCATAATCCATGCCGTCAAGAGTTTAACTACTGGCACTGCAGGAAATATGTCTTGACTGGAGTCCTGCAATTGGCCCTGTATTGTAAAAAAACAACTAACCTTCAGCTTGCCCACATATCTGCCCTTCTAATACCGCCTGTTACGCAAGCACTCTCTTGGAACCATTCGTCCTATATTTCGACTCTGATATTCATCACCCGCGTTTGTTCCTAGACCAACTCTCGCTCTCATCCTGGCTAATAACGGTACACCTATCATTTTACTTTCCGTAACTCGCAGCACTGTCGTAAATATAGGGTGATCTTTTTTGCCTACAGGTTACTACTAGTAATGTAGAGCTCTTACAAGCATTCGTCATGAGAGATTTTGGTAAAACACTCTTTATCACCTGCGAGTGCCGACGAAATGAACTACGTCGTATTATTATCCTGGTTGTTCGTTTACTATTCAAGTCATTACGTGCCTCAAGTAGGTTCATTCCTGGCCACTTCCAAGGCTTCGCTGCCTAGGGCTTTGCTCTCTTCCGAGAATGTTGAACGCTGCTTGGAGTAAGATATTTTATATCCACTTTTATGTTTTGCTATCTACGTCCTGTACAGACTATGTAGTCATTGCAGTTCGGTCCCTAACTTCGAAAAGCAAAGCCATCACCAAATCAGCGATTGATAAGGTATTCTTCAATAGTTTTCATCAGCAACTTCTCTTATACAGTGCTCTGAAAGCGTCCTGGAAACAGTAAGAAAGAGTTTTAGACCAATCGCGTCTCCTTGCCTGGCGCCCTCCCTGATTTCTATTTTATGAAGCACTATGGTCGCTGTGTACCTGCGATAGGTATTTTCAAGCCCTTTTATATACGTCTGTACTGCAGGTGTGTTACGCATCGATTACATGACTGATGAGGTTGCGTCTCAGTCAGATGCTTTCTTCTAGTTATTGAAGACTATATGTTGAGAAGGTGGCTGTATTCTGCGCGTTTTTTATTGCTTTTTGATGATGCAAGTATGTTCTTTCTTTTGTCAAATATCTTTTCCAAAGAGGGCCTGGTTTTCTTGCTTTGTCAGTAGAGTTATTTTGCTTGCGAGTACCTTACTGAATGCGTTGCGAACAACGGAGCGTTACGTCATCGATCTGAAATTTTCAGCTCCTTGACATCCTCCTGACAAACTCATGGGATTTTAGCGCTGTCGCAAGCAACCGGTATCCCCGAGGTCGCAAGACGCTGCGTCTGGAAGGAAGCAAGTTTCTCCACCATAATTGTTCTATCCTTCAGTAAATCTGCATTTAGCTTACCCTCATTATCCCCTTTCCATTTCTGCTTTCCATGTGTGGCGACACATTCTGCGCATATATCCGCGCACCCTCCACCTTGTTATCATCCGGCCCAGCGTAACATGGCCACAAGCGTGACTGCATCACCGATAAAGCTCAGCGCCACCGCTGCGTCACCCGAGGCATGCGTCGCCGACGGTGGCTACAAAAGCAGTCTGCCCGGCTGGGAAGGGCGTGTCTTTTTTCTTTCCGCTACGAAGACAAGCGTAGCGTCGATATGCTCGTCCGCGGCAACCGCTGGTCGAATAAACAGTTGTTACGTTTTTATGTTCGGATTCGTCCTTCAGCAGAAACGAGATCCCACACATGCAAGGCTAACTTTATATCGTCTGGTTAGCGACAAGACGTCAAAATTTTCCGCACGATTGGCTTCATCGTTACCTTATACAATCATTTTCCAATGTAGAGCTTTCTGTGGAACGTAACATCTGTTTATGTCCTATCGGTAGTTCTGATGCCTACTGACTAATTTCTCTATCGCTTGTAGACTTCATCCATTGCTAAAATCTGTTCGATTCTCCCCACGTCACACTTCCTGGTGTGGTTCACCTCTTGTTTATTGATAGCCTTTTTGAATGGTGACATGCACAGTTTATTCTGCATTGGCTTTTTCCTCTTCAGCCCTGTCGTCCAGCTATGCCTTGTTTTCTCACTTGATGAAGCAAATCAGGCTGATGATATGAGAAGCACCTCCGGGGAGTGACCTTTAGTCAACGGCTAGGTGACCGCAGCGCCAAAAACTTGCAATGCATGGCGGGACAAGACAATGTATGGAGGCACAGCAGGCGAGCTCTTAAAAGCCATAATGCTTGCATACACCTGCTCGATGTCTTGTCTGCGCTCTCGCAACTACCTCGTTGCTTTGCCACACACCTTACCATTCCAGGATGCAAGACGCTGTTCTGACTGCCGACTTCACTACAGGCCATCTTTGCAGCGATTCACGTGAAATTTTGGAGCGCAGCCCTTAGGCGGTCTTTCCTTCAATCCGCGTCGAAGTCGTCATAGTCGTCGGCGTCGTCGCCGACTTTGCCGCCGTAACCGGTTGTTTACGTAGCAGAGCGAAACGCCATCCGGAAGGCGGCTGCCACGGAAAGGTCCGGGGTGGTGGCTAGCAGCGTAACACGACACCTACCTGCGGTGAAAGGAGGAGTCTGAAGAGTTGCGCTCAAATTTCTCATTACCCACCACCGTAATCATCTATCAATTTATTTTTTCAGACCGTTGTGCTCTCGTGGGGCCAAATTTCCTTCTGACACGGTGCATGGTCGACGCTTTGAGGAGAATGTACAATATTAAGCCTGAGGTCATAGTAGCGCAACTCAAAGCATAAGCCTATTTTCAATTTTATGGGATGCGCCTACTTGCAATTTTTTTATCCTTGGAATTTTAAGTTTGATTTGATTTATTGGGGTTTAACGTCCCAAACCGACTCATGCAATGAGGGACTCCGCAGTGAAGGGCTCCGAAAATTTCGACCACCTGGGGTTCTTTAACGTGGACTGACATCGCACAGTACACGGGCCTCTAGAATTTCACCACCATTGGAATTCGGCCGCCGCGGCCGGGATCAAACCCGGGCGTTTTCGGGCCAGCAGCCGAGCGCCGTAACAACTCAGCAACCCGGCGAGGAATTTTAGGGGTAGGCCAACTTCCAAATATCTGAAGTCCTCAGAATTTGATGTTTGGCTGTGCCCTATTATTAGTCTACTGGAGGTCACATAGTTTCGATACCATGAGGACCCTCTAAATCCGATTCTCAGATATGGGGGAATCCTCATACCACTGTTGGTGAAGTGGTGCAGCTATGACGCAATATGCCACTGCCTCGGCAGTTGGGTCCTTGAAACACAGCCACTGGTGTGTCTTGTAAGGCCTAGGCTGCCCTTCCCGAGTTCTCGTAAGGCTCATGCGCATCGCCATGGTTGGAAGGTGCCAACTGCATTGAGTCTGATTGTTCGAATTAATATCACTGCCACATGCCGTGGTGGGGCATGTAGCTCACAACCCGGTAGACAGGTGGACGATCCATGAGCGTGGGGATGTGTGACGTCGCTTGGTCACGTGACATAGCGAGACCAATCAATAAAGTTCCTGCCACCTGCCATGATAGCCAGTTTGCTCGCAATCCGATGTGGAGGTAGTCACCTGCTACGGTCGGCGAGCTGCGATAACGCCACAAGGCCGCATCACGTTGTTCGACAAATCAGGGTATTTTATCACAGAACAGCCGAAAATTGATTGCTGAGACGACAACCCAAAATTTTATGTCATTAAAAAGCGTAATCTGAACGGAATAGACGATATGCGAAATTGCTTGGCGGTCTGGCAACACCGCGCCCACAACTTCCGGTTTCCATCTTGGCGCGGTCGAGCTCGTCGAGCTGGTGCATCGTTTGCTATGCGAACTTTCTTCTTGCGAGTGGAATTTCAACAGGCAAGCTTCAGCTGCTGCGTTGTTTTCACAGCTGATCTTTGACCAAATGTAGGTGCTTTCAGTAAGCGCCAGCTTATACTCCTACCGCGTCCTCAGCTTCGCTTGAAGTCTGGCGCTGCATGATGATCGCAATAATCGGCACTCGAAAGTGGGTTGGAAAGTCGAACCGTGACCGTGTGCTGTTGTCGTTTTAATGCTCGCATTAAAGCACCAGTTCAAGCATCACGCATTATCATGGCTATTTTATTCCCAGGTGGACACGAATTCATCTGGTAGGGTAGCGAGCGGTTATTTTGCGGTGAGTGCGCACGTGTGTTGACAAACTTCTGTGACAGTGCGAACTTTCGTTCGCGCCGACGCCAGGAGCTTCGTGCATTGCATTATAATCACACAAGACCCTCGACCAGCTGCGTAATTCGATTCCTTTACTGTAATGTGCAATGCGCATCCGCGGTTTTCAACGTCACCGTTTCAGAGCCCGGCGTCGGTTGATTTTCGCCACAATTCGTTGAAACCGCGTCCTGCTTAAGACGCAGTCAGTCGACATTAACAAGAGGAAAGTAGGCATGCACATATAATTCAAAATATTGTAAGCAATGACGCAGCTTTTTTTTTTCAGATAAGCATTGAGCCACCGCGGCGGCTTGATTAGAGAAAGATGCTACAGCTGTAGGTGCATGCACGGACTCGATACGCTGGTCAATCTGTGTGTGCAGGGGCGAAATTAGCATGTTCGGTTGCTTCCGAAACTTAATTACCTTACTCCCAAACTTGGACAAATGGCTTTGTTGCGAAGCAAGCTGTTGGAGCTTGCCACAGCGATAATAAAATCTGATGGCCTGAAGCGTTTTCAGAACACTGTTGCATTTACTTTCTAGCTTAGACATGCGTCCCTCCTTCATAATAAAGTAGCTATATTATTCGCTTCTTTTTTTTTAGATTTTCGTCGCCGCAGATATCGAAGGTATAGGAATCCTCAAGAAATAAAGCATTCGCACCTCAATTTTTATGCGTAGGTTGTATTGCTTCACAAAGACTCCTTAACGCGCATAACATATGCGTCTGGTCCAGAGAGTTTGCTCGCCCTTCTAAAACTAATTGAACACGGGAAAAACTTAAGTGAACACGTAGCAAACTAAGCAGTAATCGGCATATGGTTCTTCGAGTGAACTTATTTCGCCACGGCACGAGCGATTGGCCCGCTAAAAAAAATTACCTTCTCTATTACGTTGTTCAAGTATGCGTCTATATATATGCACGCCCGACCGGAGAGTTGATAAATGCACGAAATCGGCTTCTAATTTTGATCAGAGACAACAAAGGCTGTGGTCCTTATCTTAATTTAAACGCAAATCACCTCGACAGATTTGTCAAAAATCAGCGCAGAAAGCGAAAGCTGCGCACTGATCCGCGTGCTGACACATGATACCTCGCATGGCGTTTTGTGTTACTAAAACGTTGGGACGGAGTAAAAAAATAGAAAAGCGAAAAGCTGGAGCGCACCTAGTTGTGGCACGCATCGCAGTGTCTTTTCACAGTGGATAGGGCAGCGCAACACTGCATCGGCATTTTACTTTTCAAACGAAGCACAGCCGTTTTAACCCAACGCTGGGCAGCGGTTTCGTTTTCTGTACCGTAGCAACATGGAGGACTTAGTTCTCGGAGCGCCGAGAGATGGCGCTGCGCATTTCGCATATCGTCTATTACAGTTATCGCAGAACGTATAGGATAGCACTGCTTGTCCACAAGCGGCCCAGATCACGAAGAAATGGCCGTTTCTTATCATTGTCCAAATAGCACGATTTGAATGGGCATGTCATTTTCCAAATAGCACGATTTGAATGGGCATGGTGAGGAGTGATTTATAAAAATACTTTCGTACTCTTGGGTTTTTGGGCCATGAGAATTGTCCCGTGAACTAAGGGTAGCTTATACAGATCTTATATATTCACAAACAGGGAATATGTATAGGGTTGTTTTAGAGTTTAGATGATAATAGTACAATTAATTCGTCTCATGTTATGGCTTGTTCGCGTCTATTCTTTTCTTGTCAGAATATTGGTTATGGTCTTATATCTACTGATATATGGGAAAGCCATAGTCACATCGGCTGGATCCTTGCTATTTTATCTTTTTGTTCAGTTTATCACTGGAGCTTGTGATAGCAATAGTGAGTAAGGAGAAAAAAATATCTTGTCCACTGTCTAAGAAGCTGATGAACTCTTGAACGTAAGTAGCTGTCGATGAAAAAAAATAATTGACCTTTTCAGCCTTTGGATCCTAATTCCAAGTGAATTTTTAAGTGTACATTGAAGATTGTATCTAATTAGCTGGTCACTTTTTGGTATTTCAGTCCAAAATTAATCCCTGCTGGTTTTACTGTAAAACTCTTACTCTTGTGGTGCGGGCAAACTACCCTGACAAGACGGAATGCTGGGTAAGGCATATTGTCATCATTCTAACTCCTGGCTTGAAATTAATGCTTTAAACGCTTCTTCTTTGCATGTGTACTACGTTTGTAGGCATCCCCTAACGATATTTTAAAAGTCCTGACAAGGAATTAACAAATCTGTTGCTAATTTATGTCAGCTATCTTTCAGTCAGTGTTAACCATAACTAGCTTCTCCAATTCATTCTAGCGTGCGTCAAACAGAGTTTAAGATGCCCAGGCCTGGAACGTTGCATTGACCTCCGTGAGAATTTAGCTATAACCGGGACAGTGGTTGTGCTAATTAAGAGGTAGGAATATCCTAGTAGTGGGCTGTCGTCAGTTTCTTCGGATTAATCACTGATTGAACTAACTCTCTACCACTGATAGTTTCAGTGCTCTCCCATGAGTTAGTGTCAGACATGGTAAGGAACATAGAAAGGTATTTGCTGTTACGATGAGAGGAACAAAGGTCAAACGTTATTTTTACTTTACAATAAAGTTTTTATTCTTCGCTTGCAATTGCTTAGGCAGAGTGTGCAGTCATTGGTTTTGTCGGGAACAATAAATTTTCCTGAAAAACAGTCTGCCTAGTTTAAGGTAAAAACGTAGCTTCGCTTATATCCCGAGATAGTAAATGTCAGGATATGCTGGAAGCGGAAAAATTTAACGAAAAGGTTTCATTCAATGCTTTAATAAAAACATATTTTATCGAAGATATGAAATATGTATTTCTTAAGTAATAGAAACATTTCGATGGTCGCTATTAGTTCATCGATACTAAATCGCGAGTATTACTCCTAAGTCATTGCAGAGCAACAGGAGTAATTTTCTGGACGACGCTACAACCCCGTCGAGGAAAATATGAACATCAGTTTTTTCATTCCATAGCTTCAGATACTCCCTTAATTGAACACTGCACCATGCCAGATGGAAGTTAAGTTGTTTTTTTTGGTCGTGGGAGGTAACGGGACCTAGCAACGTCATCCCAACCTGGCCACCATGGCTCGTGACAAGCTGCCCACCGGGTGCACCCATGGAAAGAGGCAATGAAATTAATTGATGCCAGTTATTAAGGCGGAAGCCTTTAACGCCGCATCGTTGTAAGCAGCAGTTATCGACAGAAATTCATGCTTTTCAATTCGTCGAAATGGTCGTGACGCCAGAGTGCGCGAATTTCGAGCGGGCTTAATTGTACTTTCGCTAGTAAGCATGCAACCAATTAAAAGGATGGTATAGTGATGCCCAAAGTAAAGTAAATAAACATATAAATAAAGTACAACCGAGAAGGAAATTCGTCGAGCTGGGGAATCGAACCTCTCCGCTATGCCACCTCGATGGCTTGGAATGAACAAAGGCGCGTCTAGTGAATATACGAGGGGGGACCCAAAAGAAACCGAACTGAGAGCGCCCTGCCATTCGTAGACGTAGTAGAGAGTTCTACCGCTAGATGGGGTTAGTGGAGACCTTCACGAAATAGCTGTGCAGACGACATAAATTTGTAGGCAAACATTTGAGCGTAGTGTTGTGTTTCGCTTGCAGCTATTTTGTTCCGCCTGCGAAATCTTTATGGCGAATTTAAAAGAACAGAGAGTGTGTTTGAAGTTTTGTTTCCTGCTTGAAAAATCGGCAACGGAAGATTACCAAATGTTGCAGCAGGCTTTTAAAGAGTATGCTATGAGCCGCACACAAGTTTTCGAGTGGTTTGGGCGCTTCAAACGCGGTGAGATGAGTGTCGAAGACCATGCTCGTTCTGGGCGTCCTTCAACGTCGCGAAACGATGAAAACGTTGAAAAAAGCCGTCAAAAAATGAACAAAGATCGTCGTTTCACGATAGACCAAATTTCAGAAGAGATAGGGGTGAGTTGGAGCTGTTGTCAGCGAATTTTGACTGAGCAGTTGCAAATGAGACGTGTTTCCGCTAAATTTCTTCCTCGCATTCTCACACAGGATCAAAAGAACATTCGATTAAATTTGAGTAGGGATTTAAAAAAAGAGATTGGAAGTGATCCAAACTTCTTGACCAAAGTCATTACAGGTGATGAGAGTCGGTGTTAGGGGTATGACCCAGAAACTAAGCAAGCGCCAAGCCAGTGGAAGTCTCCCAACTCTCCGAGACCAAAAAAAAAGCAAGGCAGTTGAAGTCGAATGTGAAGACAATGATCATTGTCTTTTGTGATGTTCGTGTCATTGTGCACCAAGAATTTGTTCGCCCTGGCCAGACTATTAACCAGCACTTTTATTTGGAAGTTTTAAGACGTCTGCGAGAGGGTGTGCGGAGGAAACGCAAGGAACGTTGGCGATCATGTGACTGGTTCCTTCATCACGACAACGCCCCCGCACACACGGCCTTACGAGTGACCCACTATTTGGCCTCTCGGGGATGGACTGTCGTTCCCCACCCTCCATATTCACCAGACCTAGCCCCGTGCCACTTTTTCTCTTGCCGAGAATGAAGAAAAGTCTAAAAGGGAAGCGTTTTGGTGATGTGGAGGCCGTACAAACAGCTTCGCAAAGGGCACTGCACGATATCAAAATTGAAGAGTTCCAGAGATGCTTCAAAGAGTGGGAAAAAAGACTTGACAAGTGCATCGCATTTCATGGAGAGTACTTTGAAGGTGACTGAAGGAATTTTGCGCAAGAGTTAATAAATAAAGTTTTTATACAAAAAATCCGGTTTCTTTTGGGTCCCCCCTCGTAGTGTCTTCGTTCACTCCCATCTCCCTCCCTTCCCTTGCGGCTAAGTTCAGGCGTCCATCGAGATATGCGACACAGATACATTACCTATCCTCAAGAACCAATTTACCGATGAGCAAGGGGTAGAGCCGTACGGGCGATGGCGTTCTGTGGACTCCCTGGCTGCGTTGCAAAACGTCGTCGCGTTCCACTCTTCGAGGCGAAACTTAGCATCTTAACCACCCATGAGTGACACAAGAAGAACCACCACGCTAAAGTTTTCGCCTCACCGCACTTTAGGTCAACAAACCGCCCCACTGAATTTCTAAAAATACTTTTCACCTGGCCACCATAGAACCACTCATAAGCTTTACGGGAGCTCAGAAAAAGCAACTCGTGTCTCGCATGCAACTTGTATATGGTGCGGGTTCGATCTTGGCCGTGGCGCTCGCATTTCAATGGAGGAGAAATTCTAGATGCCAGGGTGCTGTGCGATGTCAGTGCACGCTAGGTGGTTGAAATTTCCGGAGCCCTTCACTGCAGCATGCTTCATAGCCTGAGCTACGTTGAAACGTGTAATTCTTAAAAACCAAAGCAATTAATACTAAATTATTGCTTTTGCATACCCTGGTTCTTGTGTAGCGTATCCTACTTGCCAGTTTTCTGCCTTGTATGTCAGTCGTGTGTTTCGGTAGTTTTTTTTGAAAAAGGCATTGTAAAATGACTCCCGCTATATACGAGGTCTGTTAGAAAAGTATCCGACTTTATTTTTTTTTTACGAACACATGATGGAGTTGACAGAAGCACGCTTGCACCAGCCTACCTTGAACCTTCGTGCGCATGCACAAATTTTTTTTCGTCTGCCGATAGCGTCAGTCACTGGTACGCAGCGTTTGAGTGGGGCAGTGCGCAGTGCTCTCGTCGGTTTTTTATTGCAAGGAAAATGGCGGTGCGACAGGAGTCGCGCTACTGCATCAAAGTTTGCCAGAAACTAGGCGACAGCCAAGTGGAAACCATTCGAAATATTCAGACGACTTTCGGTGACAATGCTATGAGCAGCACACAGATTAATCAGTGGTACAATTCGTTTAAAGACGGCCGCACATCGGTGTAGAGAGAGTCACGCTCCGGTCGGCCATCAACATGCCGAAATGACCAGGTCATTGCCGAAGTGAACGCTGTAGTGACGCGGGACCATCGTGTGACTATCCGAGAAATTGTGGAAAAGGTGGACATCACCAATTTTTCTGAACATTCCATTATCACCGAAAATTTGGCCAAGGAGAAAGATGCGGCGAAATTCGCGCCGAAGCTGCTCACGGTGGAGTAAAAGCAGCTTCGTGTTGAAGTCTCACAGGATATGCTGGATTCCACAGACAGTGACCCCGATTTCATCAACACCATAATCGCTGGTGACGAGTCTTGGGTGTACAGGTACGACCCGGAAACCAAATCCCTGTCGTCACAATGGCAGCATTCCACGTCACCAAGACCAAAGAAGGCCCGCCAAGTGCGCAGCAATGTCAGAGTGGTGCTGACTGCTTTCTTTGACTCCCTCTGTGTGGCACACCACGCGTACACACCGCACAAAGTAAACTTTGACCAAAAGAATACTACAGGGATGTGCTCCGTCGCCTGCGTGGTGCTGTGCGGCGCATGAGGCCGAAGTTGAGGTCAACAGGAAATTGGCGCATCCATCATGACAATGCTCCTGCACATTCCTCGCACTAAATTCACACTTTTTTCGCGCAAAATCAGACTGCTGTAGTCCAACACACTCCTTACTCTCCTGATATGGCCTCCTGTGACTTCTGGCTGTTTATCAAAATCAAGAGGCCATTGAAAAGAGCGCGATTTCAGACAAGAGAGGACATTATGGCTGCAACAACAGCTGAGCTAAACTCCATTCCGAAAAGGGCCTTTTCGGAATACTTCCAACAATGGCAGCACCACTGGGAGAACTATGTGGAGTCCCAAGGAGACTACTTTGAAGGTGATTAGGTTTCCAACGCTCCAGTTATGCCATTTTTTTTCTTTGGCAAAAGGTCGGATACTTTTCTAACAGACCTCCTATGAATGTGACTGAGAGTGCCAGGACGTCCTCAACACGACGTAACTACAAGTGCATCAATTTGAAAATCCGATAACCGGAAAATTTTGTAGTTTATCCAAACTTCCAATGAAACACCAAATGTTGGAATTAGGCTTAACCTGGAAAATTTGTTGATGTCGATTAGTGGGTAGAATATTTTGGCTTAATATACTGGATTATTAACATGCCGGATGATGATATAATGAAAGGTACGATAAAAATAAATAGTGAACATGCGGCGACCCGCCTTTGAAAAATGCGAAAGCACTCACGCCTCTCTACACTCGTCGCCTCTCTTTGCCTCTCTTTATCATTTTATATTGGTTTTTCAATTTATGCACTGAATTTGTGTAATTATGTGATGATTTAAATAAATACTCATTTATTTACGCTGATTATACCTTCTTTTATCTCGATGAACCATTTTGGGTTTTCAAATTTGGCGCCGTAGTTGCTTTCCCATTAACTTACTATATCCCCCTCCAGCCTATTCAACCATCCAATGGCTTTTGCTGATAATTATTTAACGAATAAATCTATGGCAATGCAACTTCTTGTTCGAATAGTTATCACTCATCAAATACCTATCAATTCATTTCAAACCTTATTTTAACTCTTTTGCCTATTTTTGCACTATTCTGTCGTCCATGACTGTTTTTTCGTCCACTCAATATATCGATTCCCACGTTAGTCCGACATTTATTCGACATTCTTATCTCTAATAATTCCCTAATCATACTATCGGCATAATTTGTTTTGCGCAGCATCCTCAGGTCATCGTTTGATGCTCGTTTGATGCTGCTCTTCTGAGAGCGTCACAAATGCTGCGGACATATTTTGCGGACTCGTTTCGGTGACACGACCCCGCCGACGTAGCCTAGAAATGCTTTCGCATTAATAATGGAAGTTGAATTGTGCGCACTCTACAAAGGCATTTGAGCAGGCTCTGACTGGAGTATTGGCCACAAAATTGCAACAACAATAGACACTCATTGTAGATACCATAGGCTGCAACTTGAATGCGATTGCATTTTATTTTTTTGGAAATGGGGTCAAATCGATATCTAAGTTTCCAACTGAACTTAAAAGTTTCCGAAACTCAGATATAGCAAGTGGGGGCAAACTGAACTTCGCAATCAAAAACCTCCGCTGTCGTGGGTTGTCGTTCCTATCTTCATGAAACGCTGTTATTGTCTTAACCTTGTGGTGTATTATTAAACTGTTCTATAGCCTTCTTTCAAATTACAAAAGTAAACTTATATAGGCTTTATTACCTTTTAATATTAAATAAAGTGTGCATAAAAAGGTAACATACATAATATACTGTTTTGCCCTGCGTGGATAAGGCGCCGATATATTTACAATAGCTGCAGTGTCAAGAAATACCTTGCATGGCCGTTCTGGCAAGTTGGCTTAGTAGCGGGAAGAGGATTTTTTTCGCTTCCAAACTACTGCAAACTTGACCAATGTGAGACATTTTTGTACAGCCTCTTTCTTCAGCTAAGTCAATTTCACAAAGCTAGCTTCCGAAAAAGAATGTAAGTTTTGTGAAACTAAGCTCTAAGCGGCGGAAACGATCAATTGCGTACTGTATTTGTGACACTCCTAATGCACCATGAAAACGCCTTTACGAAAGAAATGGGGAAGTTGTTTGCATGAGCCAGTAAGCGAGCGAAGAATTTTTCCCGGGTAAACTCGAATAGTGCTAAATTAGTGGAATTTCCCTATTAAAATACGCATTTACAATAGCTAAGCCGAGTTCACTAGTAAATGAGAAGCTGTTAAGATCGACCAAGATTTCTCACCTACTCATCATTATGCAAAATATTCGGTGTAAAGATTTAATAGCATAGTGCCCCCAAGTACACATCTCCAGTTAATAGGCACACTGCTTAAGGAATACGCGGCTTCGGTCATAAAAACACATTTCTAGCACAATCACATCGCGGACTGTTCCAACAAATGACTTTTAAAAGTAAGCAGAATTGTATAGTAGGCATCTATGCCATTTTCCAGGATTGTCTCCTAGGAAATGTCGAAAGACTTTCATATATGTTCTCATTTTTTGTGTTTAAAAAAAAAAAACTAGCTACAGTCAGATTGCAGCGTCTCCATCAGTAAGAATGCAGCTTGCTTTCTGTGAGGGTTACAGCTCCGTTTCTAGAAGCCTACTTCTATCACAAACTCCCAAACAAGGAACGTGAGATGCTCAAAAAGGCGCTTCGCTTCATTGTCATCTTTTATAATTCCCTCAAAGCTCCTATCAGGGACATTACGTCAGGTTCAAGTAAAAGCAGATCGGTTGAAGGATGGTGGGAAGATTGTACTAGAAAAACTAGCCACCCTCCTTACATAATGCCTTATTCACGACATAGCGAAAGCCTGGAAGAACGCAAACATCCTCTCTATAAGAGAGCGGACGTTAAGGACTTGAAAAATTACACAGCGATCAGTTCACTCTCCATTGCCAACAAACTATTTACGAAGAATAGCCTTAAACGTCAATCTATCAAATGATCCGGCAGCTTTTCGAAAAGGTTCCTGGAAAATAGGCCCCATTCAAACTATCAATCGATAGGCAAATGCGCGGAATATAGCCAACCTCTACGTACATAATTCATACAGGAGAACGCATTGGATTTGGTAGAGACCTAAGCAGTCATTCAGGCATTATGGCATCAGAGTGCACAGGAGCCCTCACTTAAAGTAATGGGAGCTACCTACAACGGCTCTAAACCAGCCATAGTCGTCCCTAAAATCAGCAATAAAATTCCTTAAAGGAAAGTTGTCAGGGAGGGAGACACGACATTACCAAAGCTATTCACCGCTTGTATAGAAAAGGTATTGAGAGGCTTGGTTTGAGAGCAGATGGAGATAAATTGACAAATAATATCCCATTATTCTTACATTCGCTAATGACATTGCCTTGGTAAGTCACTGAGGAGTTGAATTGCGAAACATGATCAAAGAATTAAACAGGCTAAGCAGTACGATGGATCTCAAAAGTAATATGCACAAAGCCTAAGTGACGTTCAGCACTCTGGCAAGGAAACAGCAGCATGCAATTGCTAGCGAGGCGCTCACGTTGGTTATGCAATACATCTACTTAAAACAGGTAGTCGGCGCACAACCGGACCACGAGAAGGAAATATCTAGAAGAATAAGAATAGCGTGGAGCGCATTTGGCCATTTCTGTTTGATCATAAAGGGCAGTTTGCCAATATCTCTCAATAGATAGCGAAAAGAATTCTGCGTAAAATGAGGGCGGCGCAGCCATATACACAATGAAAATGATAGGTGCAACGTTAAGTAACAGGAAGAGGGTGGAGTGCACCAGAGAGCAAACGTGGGTTGATAACATTTTAGTCGAAATCAAGAAGAAATGGGCTTTTGTAGTGTATATAATGCGAAGAAAAGATGACCCATGGTTGTTAAGCGTAATATACTAGATACTTAAAAAAGGCAAGGGTAGCAAGGGGTGTCTGGAAGTTAGGTTGGCGGATAATTTATAACGAAGGATTGGGGTAACTTGGTCGCAGCTGACACAGGCCAGAGTTAATTGGAGAGTTACGGGATAGGCCTTTCTTCTGCATTGGACGCAGTCACGCTGGTGACGATGATCACGTTAACCTTGGTTTCGAGTATTATATAAATAAAAAGTTGGTGGAGACACTTCAGCCCCGTGTTAGGGCGGTGTCACTAGTGGGTAATGCCAATATATGGGCCATTCGTCACGCCCGACTTTACATTCAACGATCGCTAGAAGTCTGCAAACCACTCCATACGCAGTGGTGCAGCGGTTATGTGATGTGCCACTGCCCTACGATGGCAGGTGCTGGCACCGCTGGGGCTCGTGCGCTGCAGGTTGCTCTAGTGTGGAACCTCTCGAGACCAATTATTATAGTGCCTACCGCATGACACGGGGGGCAGTTTGCACTCAATCCGGTGGGCAGGCAGTGTTGAGGCCCCACGGTCACATAACCTACGTGACCCACGTACATTGATTCTCCGGGGATATTGCGCCCACAGCGCCGATTACAACGTCACATTTCTTGCAGAACCGGAGCCTTAATGCTATCGTGTTGGTAAAATATACGTCGTGCGAGTAATAAGGTATGACATGAGCGGACAGGGATAAGAAGAGAACTAAGAATGACCTCGGTTTCGGAATGTATCGGCAAATTGCAACGGCGTCTGCTCCGGCTTACGTCACGATCGAGTATCACTGAACACCTAATATTCCTTTGATATGGAGGAAATCAATTTAATATTTCCAAACTGTCCTTTACATGATGAACCACAATTTTTGAGGACGCTCATGAAGTTGCACACTTTGCACAAAATGCTACTTAATAACCGAATATAAAAATCATATATAGTATAGCAACATAAAGAAATGTTCAAATGACATGCGAAAGGCACATTCCATTTTCGCTTAGATCATTAAGAAGTGAAGGAAGCATGCAAAGCCGTATACATGTCAATTGTTATATATGTGAAGATAAATGTATACATGTGAATGTAAAGAAGGGTAAATGATAATGAGGTTTCGAAATTCGACCCACAAAGTTTGCTATCGTGCTCAGCAAAATGCAGCCGCACGCAGTGGATGGCAACCTCCTTGATGAACATCGTTTACACATGCCACGCCGGGCATCATAAATTACTACCGCTGCACACAGCCCCAGAGATTAATCAGGGCTGCAATCTAAAGGCGTGTGTGAAGAAATTGCGCGGAAAAAATACCCAATATTTTGCTATCTATTCGGGGATGCAAAATCTTGTGATGTGATATCTGGCGCGCACTCGTTCTCAATTTTTTTCTAATCGCATTAAACAATTTTAAAGGTATGGAATTTGTGCTAACAAATACTACTAGGCGACGTTTTAAACTCGCTGGAATAAAAAGAACTTCATTTTCTGCCAAATAACGAAGCCTGCATGTATTTATGTTTTGCGTGTAGAGATGCTCTCCGCATCCTTCGACTAAAACTATTTAGATCAAACACTTTTTAAACTCTGATTACTAAGCGCGCTAATAAGACCAATCAAGTCGAGAGCTGTCGAGTGAGGTGAAGACAACTGGAAACGCAGCGTCGACAAGTTCTTTCAAGAAGGCATAGCTAAGTCAGCAACATTTTTGTATACATACGAGTACTGGAGTAGATTTTCTTTGCAGGGTTGCGTTTGAAGTCTCATAGGTGCGCTCAGAGTGCAGCAGTACCCTTGTCCAGTGTCAACCATGGAGAACAAGATATATAACACTGGTAAATACATGAGGTTATTGCCTGATCACAGTGTTTACACAGGAATAGAATAATGGCAAGATTTATGCGGCAGGCTGGACGTGTTCGGATTTACCGGAAATGAGCACTAGAATACATTTTCTTTGAGTACTCGTTCTAACCTCTTCTTTGTCTGCTGTCCAAATTTGGCACTGCAAGCTTTTACTGTCATGAAATTTTCTTTCTAGCACTAATGTGAAGAGCTTTATTTTCATCTACTATACATTACATAGATAAATTAATGAGAAGATGGATCATAAAATATTAAGGCGAATTTTTTAGAGCTTCGAAGGGAGAATATACCTGCGTGTGCTCTCGCCCTCAGATACAGGTGAAACGCAACTCCGACGGATCACTTGGAAGATGCCTGAATGGATACTGCATACCGAAGACGAGTAAGTGCAGGAACGTCTCCCGTGTCAGACAGAGGAAATTTGTTTACTTTCTAGAGCGAAAGATGATCACCTTGTTATTGGTGCGAAACAGCAGCTCACTTCTATAATTCGTTTGTCATCGTTACCAGCGGCACAAATAAGAAATGAATGCCCTTAGGCCCGCCTGTCCTCCTGTAGCCTGCAACAAAGGGACACTCAAGGAAAAATCGAAAAACAAAATTACGCGCGCATGATCAGTCCTTAGGAAAACTGTCACCTTTTCTTCCGCTACAGAAAGAGATTGCGCTACCGACAAAATCGCAAATGAAGTGCTCGGCACCTTCCCCCCTTTAGAACCCCATTCACAGTGTTTTCTAGCGCGATCGAATCAGGTAAAGCTCGTGATCTTTCAATCGCTGAGATAAAAATATCTGGACACAAATCCGCTGTTCAATAGCGATCACATGGGCCTTTTCTCTACAGCACTTATAAACCAACTGCGCGCTACCATATATCCTTCCTACGTAGCCTATTATTTACCCACGTGCTAATATAGGTTCCGCCGTTCGAGCAGAGCTAGAACCAGCTGTTATCCTGCGCTTGTGATGCTGCTCCTGCTGAAAGCGGCTTAATACATTCCGACTGTTAGGTATGGGAAGCCGTTGAATTGGGTTCCCTTAGCAGCGCTGCAAGGGGCCCCGATTTAAGGTTCGGCAATCTTCCATCCATTCATGATATCTGCGAAGCCAGATGCGCCTTGAATGCATTGGTTTCAAAACCATACGCACGCTTCAATTTCAACAATGCTTCGCGTGCTATTCAGGCTTAAGTTCCTTGCTAAAACGACCAATCCATCCGGATCGGCGAAATATCAAATTTACCAGGCATATATATATATTAGTTTGTGATGGGCGACGCCCCACTTCTTGCTTTCATGCAGTTTTGTGGCTTATCGAACGCCAGCACAGAATAAAAGTGGCAGGATTGGAAGTGCGCAAATATAAAAAAGGTACACTTAGAACTCTCCGTATGTCGAAAAATGTACAGTGCATCAAATTTTTCGGTACAGGTTATGTCTGGTGAGGTATATAGCTAAAATATAGCGGCTGCATGCAGATTCGAATTTGCCGAAACAATCATTGCTCACAAGTGTTTTTAAAAAACAACGATGCTGGCTTCAACAGCAATGTTATACTAAACCCATTAAGTGCCCTCAAATATCCATTTCTAGCGTTTTCAGAACAGCCCTCAGGTCCTGTACTCAAATATGACTCACACCGTACTTACCGGGAGTACTTACTAACGAAAAAACAGAGCGACAGGGAAAGGAAGAGGGGATAATGAGAAAGCTCACGGAAATGCGAAGAAGAGTCCTAGATAATTGCGCTGATAGCCGCGCAAATACTTAGAGGAGGGGTATAAAGAGCAAGCGCGCCATGCATCATCATCATCATCAGCCTGACTACACCCACTGCAGGGCAAAGTCCTCTCCCATGTCTCTCCAATTAACCCTGTCCTTTGCTAGTTGCCGCCACTGTATCCCCGCTAACTTCTTAATCTCATCCGCCCACCTAAATTTTTGCCTTTGTTCCCCTCCCCAAGTGTAGGGTAGCCAACTGGGCATCGCCTGGTTAACCTCCCTGCCTTTCCGTCCTTTTTTCTCTCTCTCTCTCTCTCTTGGAATCCACTCCATTACCCTTAACGACCAGCGGTTATCTTGCCTTCGCATTACATGCCCTGCCCAAACCCACTTCTTCCTCTTGATTTCAACTAGGATGTCATTAACCCGCGTTTGTTCCCTCACCCACTCCGCCCTCTTCCGATCTCTTAACGTTACACCTATCATTTTACTTTCCATAGCTCGCTGCGTTGTTCTTAACTTAAGCTGAACCCTCTTTATTAGCCTCCACGTTTCTGCCCCATAGGTGAGTACCGGTAGGATACAGCTGTTATATACTTTTCTCTTCAGGGATATTGGCAAGCTACCATTCATGACCTGAGAGAACCTGCCATACGCGCTCCACCCCATTCTTATTCTTCTAGTTATTTTTCTCTCATGATCCGGATCTGCGGTCACTACCTGCCCTAAGTAGACATATTCTCTTACTACTTCCAGCGCCTCGCTACCAATTGCGAACTGCTGTTCCCTTGCAAGGCTATTGAACATTACTTTCGTTTTCTGCATGTTAATTCTTAGCCCCACCGTTCTACTCTGCCTGTCTAGCTGATTGATCATGCTTTGCAGTTCTCGTCCTGAGTGGCTTAGCAAGGCAATGTCATCAGCGAATCGCAAATTACTTAGGTATTCTCCATTGACTCTTATCCCCAACTCTTCCCATTCCAGTCCCCGGAATACCTCCTGTAAGCAGGCAGTGAAAAGCATTGGCGAGATCGTGTCTCCCTGCCTGACACCTTTCCGTATTGGAATTTTATTACTGACTTTATGGAAAACTATAGTAGCTGTGCAATCGTTATAAATATCTTTCAATATTTTCACATAGCACTCTTCCACAGCCTGATTCCGGAATGCTTGCATGAAAGCTGAGGTTTCCACTGAGTCGAATGCTTTCTCGTAATCAATGAAGGCTATATATAGCGGTTGGTTATATTCTGCGCATTTCTCTATCACCTGATTGATAGTGTGAATGTGGTCTATTGTCGAGTATCCTTTACGAAAGCCTGCCTGATCATTTGGTTGACTAAAGTCCAAGGTTGTCCTGACTCTATTAGCGATTACCTTAGCAAATACCTTGTAGGCAACGGACAATAAGCTGATCGGTCTGTAATTCTTCAAGTCCTTGACGTCTCCTTTCTTATGAATTAAGATAATATTAGCGTTCTTCCAAGCTTCTGGTACTCTCGAGGTCACAAGGCATTGCGTATACAGGGTGGCTACTTTTTGTAGCACAATCTCTCCTCCGTCCTTCAACAAATCTGCTGTTACCTGATCCCCACCAGCTGCTTTCCGTCTTTGCATTGCTCCTAAGGCTTTCTTTACTTCCTCCTTCGTTACTGGCGGGATGTCCCATTGCTGTGCTCGACTGCCTCCCTCAGTAACTTGATGATTACACTCGCTACTGTATAGATTTGTGTAGAACTCTTCGGCTAATTTAACTATCTTATCCATATTGCTGATGGCATTGCCCTGTTTGTCTTTTAGCGCATACATCTGGTTTTTACCTATGCCCAGTTTTCTCCTCACTGATTTTAGGCTACCTCCATTCCTCAGAGCATGCTCGAATTTCTCCATGTTAAACTGTCTTATGTCGGCTACCTTGCGCTTATTTATTAACTTAGATAGCTCTGCTAGTTCTGTCCTGTCTGTGGAGTTAGACGTCCTCATGCTTTGACGTTTCTTAATCAGATCTTTAGTCTCCTGAGATAGCTTGTTGGTATCCTGTCGAACCATCCTTCCACCTACTTCAGCGGCGCACTCTGTAACGAGCGCGCCATGCATGAGGGAATAATTTAGTCTATTGCACGCAATGGTTGTTGCAAGCTCAAATACGTTTACCAGCTAGTAGCGTAATTTAGGAAGCAGACCGTGTCTGCTGCATCCTGCGGGGCTCGAAACTGCTGCGGTGAGTGTACAGGTACGCTGCGCTTCCAGAAAAGGTAAATCTGAAATTTTCAAGATTGACCAAAGACCGCGTAGATTCTAAAGAGATAAAAAAATACGCTTGAAATCTTGTGTCGAACTTTATGCTGGCAGCTACACGTAGGCCAGTCGCTACCTTCCGCCATATAGATTAAGACGAAGTTAATTTTAGGTAGCGCCGCACTGGGTCCCTGAACGAAGTTGCTTGCACTCCCGTGTCGCGAAGAGTGGAGAGGAAAAACACTCCTACTGAGCGTTTTAAGGATGGATACGTAACGTTGCAAGGACATCTGAGTTCCCTGATTCCAAAAATGCTGCAACCTACCGGACGAAGCTACACACTGTAGGCGGCCTTTCGACAAACTAAGCATGACAAATACACCGTGAAATGAACCGCGAAACTTGATCTGGCCGTTTATAAGGGATTTCATGAAACAATACTGATGCAACTGAGAGAATTGCTTCTGAAAAAAATGTATCTAAAGGTACAAAATCTTGGCACTAAGAGTCCAAATCGGTGCGCTATATTTGCTCAAAAACGATGTTCTGTCATTAATTGCGTGAAGTACAGAACTCTACAAGAGTGTGATAGTCGCTCAATGTGCCGCCGTCTAATAGCTGCTCCTTGTGTACAGACTGTTCAAAAGGAAACCCTATTTTCTCCCAATCATGCCCGAGTTCTAGCCTGGATCCACCGCTGGCCGTTAAAAATGTCCAAACATTGCGCTGAGGGGCCATCGAGCGCTAGAGTCCCAATGACAATCGTTAGTTGTATGTCTTTAACGGATATTGTTTCAGTTCTGTCCAAATGGGAGGGTTAGACAGCATCAGAAATATTAGTAAAGGTTTTTTGTGGCGTCTAAATACAGGAGGATATAAGAAAGTTAAACATTAGCGTCTACGCTTTGTCTCCTGCTCGCCATCTTGGTTTCTTAGGCTAGTTGTACCGGCTTGAATGAAAGGCCAGAAAAACAAACGGTTTCTTCTATACTAAGTTCGTTCGTTACGAAGATGTTTTTGTTTGCAAAAAGTGACAAATTAAGGTACGACAAAAAGCCAATTATTTTTAAAATTTCTTTAACCACAAGTAGTGTGATTTTGGTTGAATTAGAACATTGCAGATTTTTTGTATAAAATAGAGATCAACAGGTTTTAACGGGAATAACGCAAGAAACATAGGGGCTAAACGATTTACTTCAAAATCTGCGTTGCCTCTAACAAACGGTATTATTTACCGGGTTCCGGAAAAACAAAATTATTTACGGCGTTTCAAAAGTCTCACAACAGTCTCCCGAATCTCGAAAAGTTTTAACTGCAGCCACTGCTGCATGGCTTGACAGCGCGGTATTGAAGGAGGCAGTAGAGCTTTGTAGACGCTAAGCTAGGGCTGCTAGAAGTAAAATAATGACTCTTTGGTCGAAGCAAAAAGCACCTAAAATTTCAAAGCAGGCTCTATAGGCGTTCCAGCAAGGTTTAGATTTGAACTAGTTCATTGCAGCATGAGATGGCTTACGCGAAAAGCGTACTGACGCTAAAAGACGGAGGCAACAAACTGAAGACAGGACTGGCGCCATCTTCCAAGTTGGAAGTTGGGAAGCTGGAAGTTGGGAATCCGAAGTTGCCGCCAGTCTTGTGTTGTGTGTGTTGCCTCCGTCGTTTAGCGCCAGTACGCTTTTTGCGTAACCATATCGGCGACGCATTATTGCGCGCATAGTAATGCGTAAGTAATTTAGTCTCAGCTTAAATGCGTAGCTGTTCTTCTGAAAAGACATAAATACATGCTTATGTAAAGGTCGATGATTCTTGAAATTAATAAAGTTATTTTTTTCAGTCCCTGACCCAAGGCAATAGAAGAGGAGCATCGAGAAGAGGTGGATGTCTTCTTTTGCCTGAAGTGTTTTTCAAATAAAACACTACAAACTGAAGTGTTTTGGTAAAAATGAAGATTGAAATTAAAATTTGTACTTTAGGAGCACTTTTAAAGTTTTCTAGCACGTACAACCTGCAAAATTGTGACCGTAATAGAAAAAATAAAGAAAGGACATCCTTATGTTAAGGCGTTGTCTGCAATGAACAACCCTTGCAAGTTGGCGCACAGAAAAAGACAGCACGGTGGCTTAGGCAGGCTGCCATATAGTTAAGCAGCTGCTCTATTAAACTGAGTGAAGATACTCCACTTGAATAACAACTGTCCAACGAACTAAACTTGAGCCAATGCCGTGACTTTACCTGTTGACAGCAGCCCTCTAAGCAACGTGCGTCCAATCGCATTCTGCGCTAGGCTACTGCGCAATTCCTAATAATGATTTGGACACGCAGAAAAGACAAACACAGGGAAGACGATGAAGACAGAAAGGGCGGAAATTTTTCATCGTCTTTCCTGCGTTCATTGTTTATGCGTACGCAACTCTTATAATAGCAGCCATGCACCAACTCGTCCAGCAGGAAGTCCTTAGCTACTTAGCCAGAGTCCCAGGTTTGACCTCGTCCGCGGCGGCCGAGTTTTTATAAAGTGAAGTTCATAACGAGCCCATGTGCTGCTCGACATCAATGCAAGTTAGTTATTACCGGGTGGTCACAATGTAGTGTTGTGTTTTATAGTACATTAGCAAAGCAGCTAAGGTGCGCCAAGCACATGGTTGAAATGCCTTTTTGGGCTTAATTGACTGCATGTTTTCAAATTTATTTTTTGAGGTCATCTGTCTCTAAAAAATGCACTCAATAACGCATGACAGATCAAGAACTGGGTATTCACCTCAGTGCAACATAAGTTAAATGAGGTGCTTTCCTTTTAAAAATACTGAAATATTTGTTTCCGAGAGTTAACCCTACTGAAAAATCCGGTATGAATTTTAAACCGGAACTGCATACCGGGTTATTGTACAGGATTTGCGATACCGGATTACCGGAATATCCTGTATAAAACAGGACAGTCCTGTATAATACAGGACTCTCCTGTTTTGTACAGGATACTCCGGTAATCCGGTATCGCAAATCTTGTACAATAACCCGGTATGCGGTTCCGGTTTAAAATTCATACCGGCATACAGGACAGTCCTGTATTCTACAGACTAGGCCCGTATTATGCAGGAGGGCCCTGTATCACAGGACAAAGGCAGGAATAAAATGCTTCAAATATATCCCACTTGGACTAAATCTGCCCAAAAAACTGGGGCCATAAGTGTACATGCCAAATGCTCCAATATACAGAGCCTCAGAAACTGGTAATCTGCTATTATCAGCGACTCGTATTAGTCGATGTGCAATTGTGTTATTTGCTCCCAGCTTTTATCAAGTATTGGTAGCTTGGTGAGTATTATAATGCATCAAAAACTCCAAAAGATGTTTATTTTTTTCGCATGTCTTGAACCAGCTCACTGAGGTAATAATTTAACTCTTTGGGACGATCTACCGGCGCTGGGGTCTCTACAGGGTGCTGGCCAATGAAGTAGTCAAAAGCACCTGCAGAAAAGAAAATATGATTGGTAGTACATAATGCCCCCAGCTTATCATTTAATTGGGCACTGACACGCAACATAATGCATTGAACACTGTGACATGCAACTCACGACCAATGGCTTGTAGCTTTTCAGGGGTCATTGGCTTTCTGCCCACTGTGGAGGCTTCTGACTTCAGGTTCCGATGGCAAGCTTGCCCTGTAAAGCTCCTTTCCAGGAGTTGTGGAGTCGCCCAAAGGCTGCGTCTTTGCAGAAACCCGAATCTTTGGATGTCACCATAACTGCTGCCCACGTTGCCGTAGGAATAAAAATTTCATTCCCGAGGTGGACCTGTATACAATAATTACAAATGCATACCCCAGTAGCACAAACTGGGCTCTGAATTGCGGGCCCTCGTGGGCCCAGACAAGCCACAGACAAGCCAGGCGTCTCAAGACGCCAGGACCTCACGCCTTCCATATTTGAATCAATAATGTATTGCAAATCCGCGCCGTAACATTGTTGGTGTGTAAACAGGTTGCTCGGACGATTCCGATGCTTGCGTGGTCATCCTCCATTATTTACGGCACATACCGCAGCATCGATGCGACGCGTGATGTTTGTTCAAAGTCTTGAGCCGCTCCCCCTCAGGACGCTTATCGATGATTGCTCTCGCACGTATACACCATATGCCTCTGTAAAGAAAGAATACAAACTATAAAACTTAGTTTAGTCGTGTTATCATGAAGGACAAGCAATTTCGGTATGTAACTGAAAGAAAATTTTGCGCTATTTCGTCCCTCTACGCTGTGCAATCTACAAAGTTTTAGTTAAAAAGACACTGGTCAGTTAGAACGTTCCTGTTGACGCCGAGCATATAACCAAGACGGAGGCAGTACTTAAAGAACAGAGTGATTTAAAATGCGTACTTACGTCCTAGCAGCACGACGTCGCTGTCATAAAATCCGCCTTCACCGCCGTGGCCTCCGCCGGTCAAATGTTCACCACTCACGCCTTTCGGAGCGAAGTCATTCATCACTGAAACAAGGATTATAGGGTTCCACCATATTTGCACTGGACGTACGCATAAAAGGCGATGTCATCTTTGAACATGGATTGATCAAGGCAACACGAAGAAAGGCGGAAGAAATTGTATAACACAAATTCAACGCCAACGAGCTAGTGCCAGCGTGTTTTCGCAGCTACCTTCATCGCTTGACACTCAACCCAGCCGCAGGAGAGAAGTAAAACCCTGTTCCAAACAAACGCAGGAAAGGTGGGGGAGCACTTCTGCATAAAGTCACCGCGCAGCGACCTGGCACAGTGAACAAGCAGAATCGGAACCTCCTCGCCACTTCATGGAAGCCTCTCGGGGAGCGTGGTCGGGAGGGCGGCTTAAAAAAATGTTCGGTCGTGTGTTGTAGAGTGAGCGCCTCCGCGCCGTTTCGGGGAAGGGCACTGGGAGGGGTAGGACGGACACAGAGGAGCCCAAGGGGAAGGAACAAAGGCCGACAGAAAAACCAGGGATGAGCAGGTTTTTGGTTGCGACCGACTCGGACCCAGGAAAAGCAGAGAAGGCGGTGATGAGAGAAAAGAAAAAGCCATTACAAGGCATGCTTCAAACTGAAATCTGTTAGGCAGCGTCGATCGATAAGAAAACCTTGGATCGGCATCGAGCAGGTAAAAATGATTGAAGATAAAAATAAGCTTTTCGCTCTGTTCTTAAAAACGCGTAAGCCTTCCATATTTGCAGAGTTCAAGAAACTACGCAATCGAATCACATCAGAACTAAGGAAAGCCAAAGTGCAGTACTTTCAGCAGCTGATTCAGGATGCCTCGACATCTCGTCCTGATCGGATCTGGAAGATTGTGAACGACGCACTCGGCATGCGTACAGCTGCGCCTAATCAGTTTCAGATGACTGTCGAAGGTCAACTGCTTACTGAAGGTGCTCTAGCAGAGCATTTCAACACCCACTACATAACTGCCATGACTAACAATGCTGCTCCTTCTGTAACGTCTTGCGTCCTTGACGACAACCTCTTGAACACTGTTTTTATGGTGCCAACTAATACAGCTGAGGTTTACAACATATTTACGTCACTAAAGAACAGTAAAAGCCTTGACATAGATAATATCCAGGTCCGACCGGTCAAATACGTCCTCGACGTCATCTGTCCAGCCCTCGTACACATTTATAACCTTGCTTTGGAGACGGGTTTTTTTCCACTAAACATGAAACGCGCAAAAGTTTCAGTTATATATAAAGGTGGCGACAAAAATGATGCTGCCAACTACCGACCAGTGTCAGTTCTCCCAGTGTTTTCAAAAGGTCTTGAAAAAGTTATTCTGTCTCGTCTCGACCCCTTTTTTACCAAGCATAAACTTCTTTCTGAATGTCAGCATGGGTTCAGAAAAGGGTGCTCTACCGAGTCTGCCCTTTTGATTCAAAAGGAATTGATACTCAAAAACATGGATGCAAATAAACTAACGCTTGGGGTGTTTGTAGATTATAGCAAAGCTTTCGACTGCCTCAACCATACTGTTCTCCTTAATAAACTGTATCACTATGGCATTCGGGGCATACCCCATTCACTCTTAAAGTCATACCTTGCAACACGCATGCAGTCTGTAGTTATCGATGGCAGTCTGTCGTCCTTTAAAGAAATACCATGCGGCGTCCCTCAAGGCAGCGTTTTGGGACCGTTTTTGTTTAATATCTATGTGAACGATGTGGTTCGTATTGATAAGCATGTCAAGTTTGTTTTGTACGCTGATGATACCAGCTTGTTTTTCACATCAGATAATAGTTTTCACCTACTGCATACCGCTAATGAAACTCTCTGCAAATTGCTTGATTGGTCGAGCAAAAACTGTTTAAGAATAAATCCTAAAAAATCAAAAGCCATTCTGTTTGCTTCAAAAAACAAACCAGTAAGTTTGATTGGCGGGCTCCGCTTGGGCAGCTCTACAATCGATATAGTCAAAGAGCACAAGGTTTTAGGAGTGGTACTATCGCACCGTATGACTTGGGATGCGCATATACAGCAACTGGTGAAAAAACTCTCTTCCGCTGTTGGCTTAATACGTCGATCTCGAGATATTTTTCCAACTAACATTAAACTTCAAGTTTTTCACTCCGTCTTTCGGTCCCACATTAACTACTGCACGTTAATTTGGGCCACGACTACTAAAAAAAACATAACTATACTACATAGGCTCGAAAAGAAAGCTGTTCGTTGCATTGCTAATGTTTCATACTTTCACCACACTCATGACCTCTTTACTCAGTTCAAGTTGGTCAGTATACAACAGATTTACGATTACCGTCTACTATACCTGCTGTACTTCTCAAGTGTATCTTACCAGCAGTTCCTGAAGGAGCTGTGTACTCTTACTTTGCAAACTCGCACATATCGAACCAGAGCGTCTGAGGAATGGTATGTACCGCGGCCACGCACTAATTATCTTCTGCAAACATTAACGTACAACGTACCATTTCTATTAAACAAGATTAAAGCACAATTTTCTGGTTCCATTGCCCTAACGCGCACCGCATTGCGCAGCATGTTTGTTTCTGGGCAATTTTCTAAGACTGTTATATGATTTTGAGTGGTAATTGTGAAATTGGGCATACAGAGTGAGTGTGTGTGTGTTTGCCTTCTCATCGGGATCTCATGGGTAAAACGCTTTATGGTACTAATTTTTATTCGTTTGTTGCGTAGTTTTATTGTAGGGCACATTGTTCTTTTGTGGCGTAGTTAAGTTGATGAATGAAGTCCGTGTATTCCATTACAATATTCACTTGCATTTTAACTATTGTACTCAGTAAGACAATGTATGTATTCTGTTGCACGTTTCATTTGTATTTGAATTATTGAAGTGTATATGAAGTCGCTGCTGCCAAAATGGTTCCCTGACCTAGTCAAGCTGTCCTCACAGCTTTTTGTCACGGAAGCCATCAACATTGTAATGTTGAAAATAAATTTTTGATTTTGATTTGATTTTTTTGATTTTTAAAAAAAAAATGGCGCAAAGACGGGTTACTCGTGTAAGGTTTCTACAGGTGGTTTTTGTTTTTATTTTGTTCTCTCGAGCGCTGTATCTTTTAGCTAGCACGAAGCGTCGCCTTTAAGGGAACACCCCAGGCTGCCGGCTCCATTGAATTAACCCTTTTTTCGTCGATAGAAATGTTCTGGGCGATTTGTGATTATTATGTCTTCCTGATAGAGTGAAGGGTGAGGTCGCTCGCGATGGCGCTTGGACAAGTTGCGTTATCAATGGGCAATCACTTGACGAAGAAGAAGTGCAAAGAATTCCTGCACGAAAACCAAGAATTTTCTTTCTTCATCGATGCGTCGCTACAGACTGCCGCTAGCGAACATTAAGAAAGCTGCTGCAATGAACGCGACAGTAACCAACCTTTTGGAGCCTCTGGCGCAGTTACCGGAGGCTCGCTATGTTTATCAGCCAGTCGTGAAGTTCTGCACTGTGAAATCCAGAGTAATCTGCGCAGGACTTACGAAGGCTGCTGGCGGATGTATACTAGCCGTTTGCCCGCACACAGCCGCCCTGGCTTTGTCAGGGTGCTGCACGGGAAGCCAATATGGCGGTTGCCCGCAAAAATCCCCTTCATGCAGCCGCCGCCTTTCATGCACACACTGCATGTTTTGCCACTGCGAAGCTCACGCTTAGCCCTTTTCTTTTCCTAGCCCTTTCAACAAAACCGTGTATGTGTTGATTATCGCACTTATGCGCACGCTGAACCCCCCCCCCCCCCCCTCCCCTTCCCCTAAAAAATACCTGCTGGCGTACAACAGTCAATCTGCAGACCAAGCACCAAAACCGCAGCACATATCGCTCTGAATACAGGCTGGTATGTCCGGTTTGAGCTCCGTACCGGACTAGTCTGTCCGGTTTGAGCTCCGTACCGGACTGGTCTGTCCGGTTTGAGCTTCAAACCTGGAATGGACTCTCCGGTATGAGCTCCGTACCGGAGCGGTCTGTCCGGTTTGGGATCGATACCGGATAGAGATGAACCTATAGTTTAATGAGAGTTCATTTCTACACATAGCACATACCGTGTTTGTATTGTTCTTTTAGTAACACATTACGTGTCAGGTGTATTTGTCCAATGCGAAGGCGGCACATAATTAAGTTGATGAATCGTTCATGATGCTCATATGTCTTATATTCTGCCAGGTTAGGCTTTCAAAAGTGCAGTTTGTAGTTTACATTCTAAATACATGCATTCTGTCATTTTTCCTTGCATTTAATATTTATTAACCTCATGAAGTCTCGATCAGTAATTCTTTTGTTTTACGACTGCGAGCTTGTTAAGCACATGGGTTGCCTCTCCCATTACCAACATTTCCGACGTGGCTCTGGAACAAACCGAATCTTAAGATATGCCCTTGTGTTTTGACCTTTCCTATGCCGTGAAAGATACTTCCTCCTATGGATTCAAATGGGTTTCTCCAGTGTAGTGCTGAAAGCAGGCTCAGTGAGTCAGTCTAGATTATGCTGTTTTCGATATTCTAATAACGTGAGAAAAGTCGCTTACTTAACAATCGTGCGTCCTCAACTAGAATTTGCTTCACCTACGTGGTCCCCTTATCAAAATTACCTGATCAACATGCTTGAATCCGTACAAAATAGAGCCGCTCGTTTCATCACACAAAAGTACCACCCCCAGTCCAGTATCACTAAGATTAAACTTGATATCTCCCTCGAACCATTACATATTCGTCGCTCCATCGCTCTTTTATGCTTACTTCATAAATATCGTCACAGCACCAGGCCATCTCCCTTGCCCCTCGAAGAGCCTTCACGCATTTCACGCCGCCTACATAATCAGTATAGCATTCAGGTTGTTCTGTGTCCTTGGTTCCCTTTTCTTCTCGTTGGTATTTTACAAAGTTTTGGTTTCTTGTGCAATTTCAACCATTTGTATGTTTTTTATGGCTACTGCTTTTTCTTTTGATGTGTATTGGGCACATGCGATGCATTCTTGCTACTATTTTAATTTTTGTTGCCCGCGGTGATGTATGTCTTGTAGTTTCGTTTTGCCCTGTATATTTATAATTGTGTTTAATTTTTGCCTTGTATCACGTGTTGTTTTTAATTTATTCTTCCTATTTGCTTAATCTATTGTTTTTGCCCCCCCTTACTCAATGCCCTTCTGGGCCCTGTAAGGTATTTTGAATAAATAAATAAATAAATAATTCATCATTCTGCCTACAGCAATGCACGCTGCGCAACATTCAGCATTCGAAATAGAACTACATTTCGACAGCCCTACTATTTTCTAAGTTAAATTGTAGTGCAACCTTCTCAGCATCATTTTATCTTTTCTTTGCTACTTCTGTATTTTTCTTGAAGAACCAGGTGCTCTTCTAGAATGTGTTGGTGTTGTGCTTTATACAAAAGGTGCGTTAATATGAAGTCATATAAAATAGGGAGGCTCTTCCACGATGGGAGCGGCTCATGCGTTGAAGCATTATTGGGAAGGGTATCCGAAAAACTGTACTTTATAATTCCCGGGGCGTACAAGGAAAGCTGTTATCGATTGGATTGTTTTGGAGGTGCGCTTTGTCACTAGGGCTAACGGAGTTTTCGGCAGGGAACGCTATTTTAGGACATAAGAGGAGGCCAGCATGGTTCTCCTTAATTAGAGGGAGGTATTATTTGTTTCTATACACAGAATAATTATGGGAGAGGTTCTGAATGCGCCGGCTAAAATACGCGAACGAAAGTTATGCTCAGGGTCTAGTTCATTTAGGTGGAAGGGTACTACAGGCTTATACACCATGCACATTTAATCCAGGCAACACCATACTAAGAGACACGCCCTATCTGACTCCCAGTCCACCCATGGGAGCACTTTGAGAATGTTCGTAGATTTGAAGGTTTTCTTTTTCAGGGTGTTTATATTGAGAGGTGGTGCAACGACTGCATGAAAAAAAAGCATCCCTATCGCATGCAAGAGGACCGAGGTTCGCATCCCGGTGGCCCGTTGATCTCCACAGGATGAAACAAACCCAGCGTGTCGAAGAACTTCCATAAGTAGGCCTAAAGTCTTGTGTAGTACTTGCATATATATATAAATTCGGCTCGCCCGTGGTTCTGTTGTGGTAAAATTAAGGAGAACACCGGCTTGTTGGCACCGCCTGCACCAAACGACCGCTGGCCAATTAGGGTTGTCCGCGACAACAAACTCGGTGGAGATGGTCTCTCCGACCGCTGTCAGGTTGACGATGACACGTCCGACTTGCTCCACCGGGGCGCCGTTAACAGCTAAGGCCGGGTTTTGGCGGCTGGAAGAAGCAGGTGGGGCGCGTTAAAAATAAACGATTTGTCTAGTACGTTGACAGCCGCTCAGGTGTCGACCAAGACAGCTACGTACCGGTGAAGCGGGGCGACGTCAACGGGCACGTAGGGAGCTTCAGTTGTCATCGAAGCCGACGGTAGGGGACGCGGTGAACTAAGAAGTGTGGGGACGGACTTTATCCGGTGGCTCCGTTCCACCGAATCGTTTTCCGACGTCAGAGGGCCAGCACAGTCCCTCGCGTAGTGTCCCCTTAGGCTGAAGCGGAAGCAGGTCGTGCGGCTGTCGTTACGCACGCGTCGGGTGGAGTCCGCTGTAGGGACTGCGAATCGAGGAGCATGCACCGGGATGTTGTGCTCAGCAGACGATGGCGACCCCCGCGTGGACAGCAAAGAGAATTACGCCTCGACGGCGAGAGTCATAGCGGCGCGGACGGACACAGGACGCCCAGAGCGGACCAAGCGCTGCACCTGAGGGAGTCGGATGGCGTCGACAAATGCCTCGGTGCCGACCAGAGTCACGGCGTTCTGAGGCGCCCCCAGGAGCGACTGCAGAGCTAGGCGCTCAATGGCGGCGGCGAGGTCCTGGTATGTCTCCCGGGCTCTTGACGACGGGCTCGCAGGCGGTGCTGCTGAGCACAGGGGTGACCTGAGGCGCTGTAGTGGTCGGCGAGGAGAGGAGGCCCTCCATGACAGTGTAACAGCCCAGCTGGCCGGGCGGCACGTTCTACAGCAGCTCAGTCGCGCGGCCTCTCAGTTTGGCGACGAGCATCCATGCCTTCACTCACCGGTACTTCACCGGTACTCACCTATGGGGCAGAAACGTGGAGGCTAACAAAGAGGGTTCAGCTTAAGTTAAGAACAACGCAGCGAGCTATGGAAAGCAAAATGATAGGTGTAACGTTAAGAGATCGAAAGCGGGCGGAGTGGGTGAGGGAACAAACGCGGGTTAATGACATCTTAGTTGAAATTAAGAGGAAGAAATGGGCTTGGGCAAGGCATGTAATGCGAAGGCAAGATAACCGCTGGTCCTTAAGGGTAACGGAGTGGATTCCAAGAGAAAGCAAACGTAGCAGACGGCAAAAAGTTAGGTGGGCGGGTGAGATTAAGAAGTTTGCGGGGATACAGTGGCCGCAACTGGCGAAGGACAGGGTTAATTGGAGAGACATGGGAGAGGCCTTTGCCCTGCAGTGGGTGTAGTCAGGCTGATGATGATGATGATGATGAGGATGATGATCCATGCCTTCATTTGATCGTCCCAGCCTCTCGCCGTCGCAATACCGTGCAGCTGGATGCGGTAAGCACACCACGAGATAGTGCCGTCGAACGTGGGTAACTCCACAACGTCCAATGATGTGCCCGCGCCGAGCACGTTATTAGCGGCGACGACCGCAGGTACAGCGACGGCAGAGCTGGAGACAGCGGTGGCGGGGACGCACAAATACACCTGACCCGTGTTCGGCCCGACTGGCACAAGGCGACGGAAGTCACGCCGGAGGGCCCCCATCTCCCCAGCCTGAGCAGTCAGACAGGCCGCCCATGCGTATGCGTTCATCCGCTGTGTAACCATATCCAGGAGGCGCTCAACATCGGCGTCCAGCCGCTGCAAAGGACCGAGCCCCTCCGAGCACCATGGTCTAGCGCTGCCGGCTGCTGCGTCGTCAGCGCCATCGGCTGGTGGCGGAGTCCGGTCGTATGGCACGTCGGGTAATTGATTCTGGGAGCGGGTGAGCGGCATGACCCCACCGCTGCTACCAAATCTTACGGGACGGCGGGCCCGCGCAGAGAAAGCCATTCAGGAACGCAGGAGACCCAGGAAAACACCACCGGCCGCGGCGGTTCTCTTTCGTTTTCTACGTCTCGCGATACCGCCGCGCGCTCTCCTCTCGCGCCTCTTCTTTATGCGTCTAGCGCAGCGTAGGTCGTATGCCGAAACATTATATAGTAGTGGAACACATTTATTCGGCCATAATTTGAAGGCCCAGCATGGCGACCGCCTAAGCGACCAAAAGTCGATGTTCATGCTCCCTTTCAACGCCAAGGCAGTCGAGCCAGGTGGTGATGGATAAAGAAGGTGGGGGGTAGAAACCCGACTTCTGAGCAGCCGGGCAACAGAAGAGGCAATGGGCCAGGTCCGCATAGATACAGGGGAGTTGGGACAGAAAGGGCGAGGCGGCGTGATGACTGCATTCATTTGGATGCGCCAAAGAAGGCAATCCTCTGGCACCGAGAGTGATAAATGAGGAGGAGGGTAAAGGTGTTTGTCGAGGCGGAGCTCGAGGTTGACCTCTCTTATGGTTCCGCGAAGGGTGACTCTCCCACGGTCCTCTGAGGGCTTGGGCCAGGGGATCAATTGTGCCCGGGAAAGTGTGTCGCGGGCGAGCTGATGGGCCACCTCATTGCCGTCAATCCCTGAATGCTCAGGGACCCAGCTGAGGAAAACCATGGAAGGCTGCAATGCGGAGACCACTCGTTCGACCTCCTGTTGGAGAGAAGGGTGCGTTTCTGCATGTGGTGTATAGCGGCTTGTGAGTCTGAATAGACTGTGGACTCTTGAAGGAGAGGGAAGGAGGGCAAATGACTGGAAGGCATGCGCAATGGCGAGGACCTCGATGGACAATGCAGCCAGAGGAAGTAGACACGGCGCCTTGGTGTGGGTTTCAGGAGCGGGGAGGTGGGGATGGTACAGGGCGTAGCCGCAGGAACCTGGACGAGCCACGAAGGAGGCATACGTGTAGGCTGCACCCTGGGTATCAAAGAGAGGGGAATAGCGCTTCGCTGCCGCATGACCACGGCCGGCGTGCAGGACGGGGGACATGTTGGTCGGGAGGGGGAGGATACGAAGATTGGGAGCCGGGGTTGGAATAGGAGAGGTTAACGGGGTAAGCGACATACCCGCTTGAGTTAGTAACCACTGACCCTGACGGGTAAGGGAAAACCGGGCAAGCTGCTAGTCACGATGGAGAGAGATAAGAGAACGGAGAGGGTGAAAGAGGCCTGTGGAAAAGATCTTATCGCTAGATCTAGTGATAGGGAGGTTGAGAGCTGCCTTGAGAGGCCCATAAATATGGTATAAAGTTTCAACAATTTAATGAGCACATCCTGTTCCTCTGCACTAAAAAAATATCCGTCTTCCTTGATGCATGTCTTTTACCTGTAACAAATGTTGCATTGATTGAAACTGAATGAGTCCAAGCGAAAGAAACCACTTACGCTGCAGAAAAGTACGTTTTGAACTGCAAACAGCCGTTAATTTCTCCACGAGACCGTCGAAGTAAAACAGAAGCGATAGCGGATTTGCTAGAACAGCATATTGCCTTTCATTGCCGAGATTTTATGTAGGTGATTTGTTTTAACGAGAGAATTTTCGCAAATTTGAGCGTTCTTGCTGCAAGTTGCGTCGTCTCTTAACGCTTTATCCCCGCCGAGCAGGGCATCAGGCATGACGTACTTATGGCCAGGTAACCCTTGAAGCTTGGCCGCACTTGCAGTCGCACATCTTTATGGCTAGAGCTAAGGCATATCGAGCACAGCATTCGGCGGGTGGTATGCTAAAAGCGAAATCGTTCTTGCTTTCGAAGTTCGAACGGCCATTCGATAGCGCATTTTTCAGTCAGTATTTTGTTTCCCAATGGCGTACTCAGTTTCACTAGCTGCAACATTTGTTATAGATACTAGATTTCTAGGAAAGGAAGGTGACCACATCAGAATTTGCGAGTGGAAGTTTATACATTTAAAAGTATTAAAAAGATAATATTTCCAAGTTATGTAAATTTCACAAATTTAGGTAGTCCAAAAACATATATCTTCTGAACCATATCAAAAGCCAGAATCTGGCAAGTGTGACATCGAGATCTGTGGAGTGTTTTTTTTTAATTTGGATTTTTATCATATATTCAGCTTAACCTAATTTCATGTCTTTTTGAAACGTTCGAACTGAGCTCACCTCACGAATGTTTTCGGCGAAAAATATTTTGAGATTAGATTACGCACATTGTGATCAGTTTGCGCCAATGCTTTTCGTCAAATCATAGACTGTCAAGCCCTAGCGTTTGGGTGGTTTTTCGTTGAAGAGCAAGCGATGAACGATAATCTCATAGCATCTTTGCGGAGGGTGCAGTAGGAGTAGGTGGCAGGATGGTTTGACAGGATGACGGCAAGATCTCTCAGAAGAAGAAAGATCTGATTCATCATCAGCAGCAGCAGCCTGACGACGCCCACTGCTGCGCAAGGCTTCTCCCATGTATCTCCAATCAACCCTGTCCTTCTTTGCCAGTTGCGGCCACCGTATGCCTGCATACTTCTTAATCTCGTCCACCCACCTAACTCACCGGCACCCCCAGCTAGGCTTGCGTTCTCTTGTAATCCGCTCCGTTACCCTTAAGGACCAGCGGTTTTCTTGCCCTCGAATTACATGCCCTGCCCTAACGCATTTCTTCCCATCGATTTTAATTACGATGCCATTCACTTGCGTTTGTTCCCTTACCTATTCTGCACCTTTCCAGTCTCTTAAAGTTACGCCTATCATTTTTCTTTCCATAACACGCTTCCTTTTCCTTAACTTACGCTGAACCGGTTTCGTTAGCCGCCACATTTCTCCCAATATTTAAGATACAGCTGTTGTATACTTTTCTATTTTTGCAAACTGACATTTGGAAATTTCTGGAGCAATTTGGAAAACTGCTATTTTGGAAATTTTGGATATTTGAAAGCGGCCATTCATGGTCGGAGAGAACTCGCCATATGCACATGGACCCCAATCTTATCCTTGTAGTTATTTTCCTCTAATGATCCGGATCAACGGTGTCTACCTTCCTTAAGTAGACGTATTCCGTTGCCACTGCCAACACCTTGCTATCATTTGTGAACTGCTGTTTCCTTGCGAGCCTGTTGAACATTAATTTGGTTTTTTGCATGTCAATTTTTAGACCCACCGGTAATGGCGGCCTCTCCGGAACCTGAGATTCTTAGCCCGCTCCGCTGCGGTCACATGTCTGACCGCCGCCTTTGTCTGTGTGGCCGTAGCCGCTGGGAGTCTGACGGTCGACGGTTAACTGTTTTCTCGTAAAGCGCCCTATAATAATACTCTTGCAGTTTGAATTTAGTAAGCACCCTTCCACCACCACTCCTTTACTAAAACAAAAAGAAATTATCTTGAACTCTTTCAAAAAAAAATTCTACACGCTAGGAACATTTGCGGTCTTCTCCAACGCCTTAGGCCGTGTTCATTCATTCATTCAGAATTTATTTAAGACAACGAAAAGGTTGTCCAGGGTGACGTGGCAAAAGGCATACTTTACCTGACGAGGCCACGCCACCCGGATGACAGGCGGTACCACAGGCAACAAAAACCAAGAAAGCGCATAATTACAATACTCTTACAACTAAGGTAGAACGTTACGGATTCCCAGGTACATTCTTGAATCTTTTGGAGAGTTACGTGAGCAGTCGACAGCAGCAAAGTGCAAGTGAAGTGTTACACATCTAATTTCATGCGTTTGCGGAGCGGCGCTCCTCAAGGCAGTATACTTCGGGCACTACTATTCAACATATATGTATATTACAACGTAGAAATTATTGATGACACTGGATTTATCATATGTGCTTACGACACAAGTTTCTTCATTCCAGGACCTAGTTTAACTCAGCTCCAATCTAAAGTGAGTGATGTACTTACGCTCTTAGCAAATTTGAACATGCTATACTCTTTAATCATAAATGTCCCTGTAACAAAAGCAGTTCTATTGCACACCAAAAACTGGCCAATAAGCGTAAACTTCAGCCCAGCTGGATCCACCGTAGAAATCGTGCCCGTTGTGAAAAGTTTCATTGTTCTGTTTCCAAAAAAACTTTTCGTAGAATACTCACGTTCAGATGACCTGCTCCAAATTGTTCCCTACTGTTGGGATGTTATCGTGGATTGGATGCGAATCATTTTCCACAAAAAATAAAGTTAATGCTTTAGAATACTATCTTTTCTCTACAACTAAAATAATGTTCCTTAGTTTGGGGCACTAGTACTCCTGCAAACGTGAATAAAATACATAAGTTACAAAATAAAGCAGTGGAATCATTTCGAATTCGCTTCACGGCGTACGCACCAAAAACTAAACCTTTCCAAAAACGAAACCTCGTGCCATTACCGAATCTCTATTGTCCACTGCTTTCCTCATGCTACCACACCTCGAGACAAAACGACGACCCTTATCCCAAAAAACTTGCAGCTATGAAATGAAGGCACAATGTCTATAACACAAGAAGCTCGGAAAAGTGGCAGCTGCCGTACACACGAACAAATTAAGGTCACCAGATGCTACGGTACACTTTACCGACTGTATTAAATATATGAACATTTTCCTCATTCCTAACATTGCAATCTTCTCTTTTTATGACCCCTCTGTGATTCTTTTTTACATATGTATTATAGCTTTTTTCTCAAGTTCCCAATCTGTCAAAATTCAACAGTATCAGCCTCACCTTGTAACAAGCTTTTCCATTGTTTGTTTTTATCTTCCTTTGTGCAACTTGCGCGCACGTTTTGTGATGGCAGCTCCGCGTCTCGGTGCCCGCAAGCGGGGTACAGGCTTCTGTCAAAACTTTTTAAGTTTTTTGCTTGCCCCCCCCCCCCCCTCCCCTTAACATCACATCTGTACAGTGGACATTGGCGCTGAAAAAAATTTGACTTTGATTTTTAGTTGTTCATAGAGGTGGTTGTGGGCAAGTGCTACACCAAGTTGCCGAATCCGGCTCTGGGAGGGAGGGCATGCTCGCTTCTGTTCACCGAGGGCAGGCAGCGCACGGGCCTGGTATGCAATTCCGTCGGCACGCGGAGTTTTTTTTTCTTGAAAATTGGTGGAGATGGGTGCATCACCGGGGTTCGAATCGCGGTTCTCTTCCTCGTGAGGTGGGTGTCCTAGCTCTATGCCATCACGCCATGCAAGCCTTCTTTCTTTTGTGACAAGTCGCAAAAGAGGGATGTTGTGCCTATTGAAAGATCTGATTAGGAAGCGCCAAAGCATGGCAGCACCTAACACGACAGATGGAATAAAACTGGCAAAACTAAGTGCTAGTCTCTAAGCGCTGGTTAACCGATATAAGGAAGTTTGATCAGGAGACAATCGAGCACGCCCTATGGAACGGAGGTAACCTAAAAGCGATGAAGAGGAAACTAGGCATAGGCGAAAATCAGATGTGTGTGTCTATAAAGAGAGAGGGCAACGTCATTAGCAATACGGAGAAGAGGCTAGATTAGCCGAAGACAGGTACACATATCTGTACAGTAGCGAATGTATTCAGATGGCAATGAGAGAGGCAGTGGCGCGCAACAAGGAGACATCACGTCAGTAACGAAAGACTCAGTAAACCAACACTTCTGAGCAACGCAAAAGTGGAGAGCAGCTCGTGAGGGTCACGTAACAGCAGATTAGTTGAAGGACGGTGGCGGGATTGTGACGGAAAAACAAGCCACTCTGTATAAATGCAATGACTGGTGACCTCAAGCTTGCTTAAAGCTTGGTACAAAGCCAGTATCATTATAGTCTATGAAAAAAGCCACGTCAAGGAATTGAAAAATCACAGACCGATCAGCTTACTGTTCGTTGCCTAAAACGTATTTACGAAGATAAACGCTGATAAATTCAGGGCAACCTTAGACTTAAAGCAACGAAATGCCGACTTTCGCAGAGGCTACTGGGCAATTATTCGCACTATCATTGACGTTATAGGGGAATAAAACTAACCCCATTATAACATCTTCGCTGAATGCAGAAAGAATTGTGCCAATTCGAAACCTCAGAAGTCGAGCAGGTATTATGAACTGATGGTGTCAATGAGCCTTGCGCAAAATCACAGGAAATATCTATAACGGCTGCTTAGCGGCCCTAGCCCTCCATGAAAGCCGGAATAAAATTCCTTTAAGGGAGGGCGTCAGACACGCTGACACGATCTCGCCAGTGCTGCGTTGGCTGTTGAGGAAGTATAGAGAGCCCTGTATTGGGAACAATTGGGGCTAAACGTTATAGGAGAATACGTTAGTTATCTGCGACACCCTGCATATATTGCCTCGCGAAGTCAAAGAGGGATGAATTGGAAAGCATAACCGATGACTTAAGTGGGCAAAGAATAAATATGCAGAAAAGAAAAGTATAGTTCAAACTCCCGCATGGGAACGGCTGTTTAAAATACCTAGGAAAATAAGAATTGGGTGAATTTCAGCAGTCCGCTCAGATCGCGAATAGGAGGAAACCAATATCTCTCAAGACAAAGATAACAAGAGCTTTATCTTATAGGCAGTCACCTATTGGGTAGAAATATGGAAGCTAATGAAAGAGGTTGAACGTAAATTAAGGATCACGCATCGATCAAGGTTAAGAAAGTATTATGTGTAACGTTATGATTCACGAAAGGGGCAGAGAAACAAACGCGTGTTATTGGCTACCTAGTGAACATCAAGATGAAGAAATAGGCTTGGACAGGCCACCTAATGCGAATGCAAGACAACCGATTGCCCATTATGGTAACGGAATGGATTCCAGGAGAGCGGAAGCGTTCCAGGGCGCGACAGAGAGTTCGGTGGGCGGATGATGATAAGAAGATTGCGGAGATAGGGGCCGGCCGCTAGCAAAGGGTGGCGTTGGTTCGCTGGTAATTAGGTTGGTTAGTTTATAGTGTTTAACGTCCCGAAGCCACTCAGGCTATGAGGGTTGCTGTAGTGGAGGGCTCAGCATAATGTCGACTATCTGGGTCTTTAAGTTGCGCTGTCTTCGCCCAATACACGGCCTCTATTGTTAACTGGACAGAAAGGGGTTAGGCCTTCCCCGTGCGGGTTGGAGTAGTGGGTCTGATGATTATGATGATGTGTATAGGGTCTTGCATCTCGCCAGCACACACTGATTTGTTTGTGACTCAGAAAGACAGATTCCTCCACAATAACCTCATCAGAACAAGTTTGTGGAAGGTGTTTAGGTATATCTAGGAATACCGAGTTCTTTGTGATGGCCATGACCAGATTTCCTACTGTGAAAGTTTGGAGGCGATTCCGTGATTCAGTTATTGTCTCCCGCCACTACATGTGACTCACGAGGTTGAATCACAAAGTGTCTTTGAGATTCCAGTCCTCAGACTTCATTCGCAAAGGGGAAAGTCTGCAGGTGGAATGACCCCGTGGTGAGAAGGCTCAATTTTCGTTCCAATCGGCTCATGCCGTTGAACGGGGCCGTTGAAAACTTCTGGCCTTCAAATGCTCTTGGGAACTAAGGCTTCCACGCTACACAAGAGAGCTTTCTACGCGAGACAGACCACTGTACCGCTGCAAATTGCTCTTCGCACTTGCTTGTGTAAGTTGCTGAATGGTTGCATAAGGACAATACATTCCTTCATGTCTGCGCTTAACAAACTGGCCATAGAGGGAAAAAGAAGGCGAAAAGGCTCTCTCTTGACTAGACTCGGCGCGTTTACATGAACCCAGTAACCGGTTTTTGACCCCATAACTCGACTCACGTGTGCTTTGGTGCGAACAATGCCTTACTGTGTGTGCTGCGGGAGGGGTGGGGGGGGGGTGCCAGGGGGGGGGGGGGGGTGCCAGGCTTGCCAGAATTTGGGAATTGACAGCAGTGATTTCCCCACCATACGAGTAACGTCTGCGCCGAAATTTAAACGGTGCAGAGTACTTTATAAACACAGCGCCCAATTGGTGCATCAGATTAAGGAGGTAGCAGAGATAGCAAGGCTATGTGACAAATGCGTTAGCGCACCGTCGCTATCACTAACAAAAAAAATGAACATCTTTCGAACAATATTTGAATTAATAAGGGCTCTACTGAGGAATTGCAGTGTGACATACATAGAATTTGTTACGCGCATCAAATGCTTTTTGCTGTCGCGTGTCTGAAACAGAAGGTATAAGAAACGCTTCTTCCACATTTACGTTGTCGAATGTCAGGGCTTGTCGAGAGTCTCGTGTCCTCGTCTGCGTTCTATGCTGTTTACTTCAGTTTGACTTCGCGAGTCGGTGCCAACAGCTGCGTGCACGGGCGTGAACTCTGATATTTCTTGATTGTACTTTCCAGGCATATTGGTTTCGGCATGCTCATCGCATGCCAACGATACAGCACACAAAGGCCCGATCCATCAAAAATGCTGGGCGAGGTTCCGCGCTGAGAGACGACATTTCGATTCTACCCCGCCATGAGCACTGGCGATCACTGGAGCGATAGTTCCGAACTGTTCGGTACAACAACTCACCTCCTTTCTTTAAAAATGGCCATTTTCAATTTGGCTTAAAAAGTTTCTGAGCCTAATGATGTTACAACTCAGCAACAGTAATATGCGTAATATATGCGCGAAAAATTCCGTCAAACAGAGGAAATAACTCGCTGCTCAGGGTGGAAAGAGAAGAACCGGGAAACGTGGCGTAAAGGGTTAATTGGAGAGGCATGGGAGAGGCATTTGTCCTGCTATGGGCGTAGTCAGGCTGATGATGATCTTTGGGGCACGAGCGAAACTCACACATGTCATTTGTAGGCATCAGAGAGCCCTACTTTCCTGATCGCATTGCTAATGCGGCAGCTTTAGTAATGCCATCTTCGCCAAAAGTGACCACGTCAGGATGTTCGATGCCTCGGGACAGAGCGGAGGGGAGTAGACCGTTCAGGGGAAGCCTGGATCGAAGGGTGTATTGCGAACTGACGTGACCAGTCACGAACGGTGGTAGAGGTGCACAGTTGAGAGCAAGAAATCATTGTTTGCAATGAGAGCTAGCAGGGTAAAGAGGGTATTGTGGTGCAATGTAGCGTACAAGAATAAGGAAGAAGTGCAGCCAGAGTAGGGTAGTGAAAAGGAGGAAACATGATAGGAGACATAGAGAGAGGAGTGGCGCTGAAGGAAGCGGTGTTAGATTGGGGGGGGGGGGGGGGGGTAGAGATGAAAAAGCAGTGATAAAAACGCAGAGACCGGGACAGTTAGCCTGCACTGAGGAGTGGGTTCTGGAAAACTCACTCCTGAGTCATTCCGTCGCGTTACTGAATGCATGACGCCTGGTGGACATACGACTGACGACGGTCAATAGGAAATCATTTACTATGTTATACGCTATCTCTCCACCCGTGATCAGCCACGCTTACAGGCGTTCTTAAGCTGTGCAGCTTGCCGCTCATGCTAGCCCTCCGCATCATTCTATTGATCGCCTGTCCGTTTGCTTTCTTCTTTATACCAGTAGACATTCCATTGGTGTGAGACCTGTGATGTTGAAACAGAGTAAAAAATACTTTTTTGCGCGTTTCATCGCGGCTGCACACTTTAAATCGTCCGCCGCCGTGGCTCAGTGCTGATGGCGCACGGCTGCTGACAATCCGGCCAGGGCGGTCAAAATTCGATGCAGGTAAAAATGTAGACGCCCACGTACTGTGCGAGATCAGAGCACGTTAGAGAACCCCAGGTAGTCGAAATTTCCAGAGCCCTTCACTACGGCATCTCTCATAGCCTGAGTCGCTTTGGAACGTTAAACATCGAGAAACTATAAACAGTTCAAATCTACCCCAACTGACCCCATGATCGCGTACTTTGCCGAGCGCACGCCGTCCCCTGTGGGCCTCGCTCTGAGGGAAACAAAGGAACGACACTCTGGCTGACACTTACAGGCATTTATTGCGAACACAACAATAACGACAACTAACGCGTTAAGGAATCGACGTCTCGGAGTCACCAGAAACGTTACGAATCATTGCTCGCCTTCAGCAGTGCAGGGAGAAACTCCACGGCCGGACGGGGCGAGATGTGGGAGAAGGCTCTCTTCCACTAAGCTTTGCCTCGCTGATGTATAGCGGAGACTCGCGCCGGAACTAGAACACGCGTCGAATTTGCCAGCCCAAGTGAGGTCGTTCCGTCGCGAGCACTAATCACGCCTTCTGTAGCGCTTGGTTCACTGCGCTGCCGGCGCTTTCCCTTGTCAGTGTAACTAACTAGGCAGGGTGCATCGCGGGGAGGCAAACCGTAAAGAAAACGAAGCGGGGCGAGGTTCTCACATCCCCCAGCCTTAAACACACCAGAGCACCTGCAAGTACATGCGACGGAGGAATCTCCTGGTCTTCTGTCCTTGAGGTGTGTCTTGGAGTGTAGGTCAAGCTGACAGCGTCCATCCGGCCTTCCGCGTGTTTCCGAGGGCGGCATGAAGGTATCCGCTGAGACGACTAGAGTGACCCGTAGACTCCCGTGTCCACAGGCCCGTGAAGAGAACGCCGGTTGAAAACTGCAAGCCAGGATTCTGCAGTCGTCGTCAGGGTAGCAACAGCCGGGAATGACAGCGGACTGGTCTTGCCACGGCTGTCCCGGTTAGATGCGTCGAACAGGGTACGGACGGCTTCATCGCAGCAAGCGGGCGCGAATCGATGTGCAAAGGACAGCAAGCCTGTGCGGCTCCACTAGTTCGGCAACATTGCCGAAACCCTATCCCAAAGCCTGTACGTAGATCGTGGGAGGTGTAGCGGCGGCCGCCAGTGCTCGTAGTGCAATGCTTAACTCGCTAGCAAAGCGTGTCGGGCTAGTGTGCAAACGCAAAGTTCCAGTGACCCAAGCCTTTTCTTGAGTTGAACGAGACTACCCAGTTCGTGCCAGCTCACAAAATAGGCGGCCAGCAATTTCCATCCCCTCTCAACATTACGGCCCGTTGGTCGTGTCTCTTTCGACGTGGTGCAGGCAGCTCCGACAAGCCTTAGGCCTAACTACAACTCTAACAACGGCCATCAACAAAAATAAAGACCCGAAAAAGGTTACGTGCGCGCAGCCGCAAGGACACATCAGCTCTGTGGCATTATCTTGACAGCGCTCACTGCACGAAGCAGCGGTCGGCGCCCACCGTATAGGGCTTTGTCGTAGAGCCCGGTGCCGTACTGCAATCGCAGCGACCTCGCGTTGGTAACCGTTGCCCCAGGCCACCTAGCTCCCTGAGCCGCGACTCCCAGACTCGCAATAGGGTAAGCAAAAAAAAACAGATTGGCTTTGGTTCAGCTCTGGTTAAACCTGGAGTGACACGATTGCTACAGCTGGCCGAGTGGAACTGCCTCAGTCGAAATGCAAATTCAGTCTTTCGGCGCTCCGTTTCGCTGGGCGGTCCTTCTTCGTCTTCATCCGTGGACGTGGATTCACTCTCTCCCCAACTCTCCCTCTGCGCTCCTCCCCCACTCGGTTTCGCCGGCAGCTGCTCGCACCACGTGACCACCCACGCTGAAGGCTCCAAATGCTGGCGTAATGTAGGCGCGCGACGCCCACACCAGCTGCGTGCTCTGGCGTCACTCCGTTCATGCGCACAACTGACGAGGCGGGCAGCGTCAGCTCCGCCGTCGACGCAGCGGTGAGGCGAGCGGTGCGCACAGTAGCTGCGGGCAATGACGTCACTCCTCGTATGCGCACAGCTGGAGGAGCGGTGGTGCTACGGCTCAGCCCGCAGCGACGCTGACCTCGCGAAGCGGATGGCGTAGTGGAGCTGTGGATACAAAATACATAGTGAAAACCTTGGACAACCAACGCGGCTTCTGTACGCACTCGCTTCGGTCATGGCAACTCGGCGAGTGCTAGGCCTCGCACTTCTTCGATGCGGACCCAGAGGTTCTCGTCTGCGAACAAACTCAAGTGACAACTTGACAAAAATTTTGCGGAGCATGTCGAAAAGTTCAAGCATAATACAGCGCAATCCACCTCGCCGCAGGTCCTAGCGATCAAAATTGACGTTAGGGCTAGTCTAAATCCGTACAGAGAGCATTCTTGCAACCGAGCAGACAGTCGTGTGATGTTCCAACAGCAAGCCCCACGCGGGCTGCCAGATGTCGGTTGAAATCATCATCATCATCATCAGCCTGAGTACGCCCACTGCAAGGCAAAGGTCTCTCCCATGTCTCTCCAACTAACCCTGTCCTTTGCCAGTTGCGGCCACCGTACCCCCTCCAACTTTTTAATTTCATCCACCCACCTTGCATTCCTGCCGCCCCCGGCTACGCTTGCCTTCTCTTGGAATCCAATCTGTTACCCTTAAGGACCAGCAATTATCGTACCTTCGTATTACATGATCTGCTCAAGACCATTTCTTCCGCTTTGTTTCGACTACGATGTCACTAACCCGCGTTTGTTCTCTCACCCACTCCGCCCGCTTCCGATGTCTTAACATTACACCTATCATTTTTATTACCATAGCTTTCCATAGTAAGATGCAGCTGTTGCGCACTTTTCTCTTCAGGCCTATTCATGATCTGTGAGAACCTTGCATATGCGCTCCACCCCATTAAGGTGTCGGTAGCATGTGTCACATGCTTCTGCGCTTTGATCTTTACATTTACTGAAATATATAAGTGCATGGATCGCAATTAGCCTTTAAGGTAGAGATTTAGATGCTTGTATGTTGATGTTTTTGTTGATATTGCTGTCGATTGATAAATAAAAAATTAAAATTTTCCATGTTTCTATTAAGAGCAGAAAGCAGAAGCTGCCAATATTCGCTAGGCTTGATGAAAAGGCATTCGCTAGGAAGTTGCTCTCCTCACCTGTTTCATGGTGGTTATTGGCGGATTCCTCTGAATGATTCAATAAGGCTGCGTTTCCTTCTTATGCAGAGAGGTCAGTATCCACCGTGGGAAACGCCAGGTCTTCATCCTTCAAGTCGCGCACCACGCCGATAAACCTTCGAAACGTCGCTATTGTGGTAATGAAAAAACTAACTCGCAGATAGTCCCAGCCTAAATGGGAATTTCTTATCTTTCGGGCTAGCACCTCTGCTTTGAGAATAAATGCCGTTTTCTCTATGCCGAATGCCTCGATAGAGTTCATTTCGCCCCAATAGCGTTTGTCAGCAAGAAAACCAAGAGACAATAATAGTTCGCGGGGTTCACGGAAAGCATTTTTTCCTCGTTACCTTGCGAGAAAGCCGGTTAGTATTTTTTCAGTGGGTGCAGGAGGCATGTCTCTAGATCAATCCATGTTTTTCGATAGATGTCTCTTGCCTCAATACGGATAAATAATTTTTATTTCAAATCTGCAGCCGAAAAAAATTTGCCCACGAATGCGCACGTTCTAAGCAGCTACCACTTCCAATACGTAGCACGAGCTGCTGCGGTAGCGTTGCAATCAAGAAAAAGGTAAATTTTGTTTCCTTGCTGTGCTTCTGATCCTAATCGCGGTCGGAACAATAGTATGATAACGCTTTTGTTGCTGTATGTGTTTTCTGACCCTATTTACTTGCCTCAATGACTCCAATGAACGATATGACTTAGTTGAGCCCTGAACCGTCTTAGCAGCCTAAAGAACCTGCGTGTGGCAAACTTAATTGCGAAGTTTAGCAAAAGACACCTGTAGCGATAGTAAACTAAGTCATAAGATCTAGATCTGGTAGGAAACGAGGCAAGGATAGAATGCTCCCCAGTACGCGTCTGTGCATGTACGGAACTTGACTGGGAAGAGTTGGGCGAAAAGTTATTGAGCAATTTGTGTCCCAGCCTTCAATTTACTAACGACATTAAATTTCAAACTAAGAGCGAGAACGAACTCCAAAGCAGGACTGAGACCTGGATAGGCAAATCAAGATGATGCGTCTAAAACTTATTAAGCAGAATCCTAATGTTCAACCGTGTGTGAAAGCAAAAGCAGTAAACGACTGGTAGCGAAGCGTTGGAGAAAGGGCAGAAGGTATGCCCGAACTTTAAGAAGATAGTCAACTCTTATATGAATGACAAGCGTTTAATAACTTCGATAGTAAGAATCCAGAAACTGCATTCACCTGGTCCTCCTATATTATGAGTGACAGTTTGCAAGTACCAATAAGGAGCAAGTGAATAACAGCAGTATCCTACAGGCAGTGACATATAGGGCAGAATATTAGAGGCTACCTAAAAGGTTTCAACTTAATTCGAGGAAAATACAGTGATCTAAGGAAAGGAACATAATCGGTGTAATGTTAAGGTCAAGGAAGTGAACAGGGACGGGCAGGTAAGGGACGCAAGGACATTCAAGTCGCAGTAATACTACGAGGGCTTCAGGACAAGTGTTTGTAGCTGCCCTGGCTGCCACGACGTGTCTCGTGGTCTTGAGCAGTAAAAAAAGCTCGTTGACATCATCCGTGAAGTAGGAAAGAAAGATAATGATCGAGTGGTAGCACAACAGAATGTGATAGCCTACAAGGCTTAGGGGCACAGGCTGGGATCTGCCCCGAATTTCTAGTAGTGGAAGAAGAACTGGTGATGAGGAGGATGTAGAAGGCGAATGCAAGATTACCAATGTCGGTTAGAGGTGAAGGAATAGATTCCAAAATGAAAGCAAGCATATCAGGGGCGGGGAATGTCGGGTGGGATATTTGTATTAGGATGTTTTTAGGGATAAGATAGCGGCAGCTCTTGTAGGACAGTATTAATTTATAAGCAGTGCAGTGTAGTGCATTTATTTCAGTCATGTACAATGGCTGAGGAGAAAGGAAAAAAAGCCGCGCACGCGGCTTGACAAAGCTCCCATCTCCCGTAGCGGCTTGGCACGGCGATGACAGACAGCAGTAAAACAATAACAAGAGAATGCATGAAATAGCAAATATATACAATATCTTCATAACAGATCACCAGAATAGTCTCGGTACTGTTACACGCGCGCAAATGATAGTTTAATCACAGCACATGGACACTTTGGTTATTTTACAGTTGGATATCATTCATTCTTTTGTAAGAACATATTTCTGACAGCGTTATATGAAACGGAAAGAATGGATTGATTAGTGAAAGCGTTACTATTAAGAAAGATGGCAACACATACCTGAGAGTTTGAAAACCGTAATTTGTGCGTGGACAAGGTACATACCAATATTCGTTATCTGAAGTATTATTAATTTAATGTGCGGTATTAACTGAAGAGGTATCTACCCAGCACTGCGCTTAGTAAGGTTGATGACGATGACGATGATACTGTGCTTCGAATGAAACATTTGCACCATTAAAAAAAAATTGCGCTCGGTGTTACGTTAGCCGTGTTTGAACGATTTGAAAGTATTTACCGAAGGGGGACATTAAAGCACTGCATGCTTGAAAAAACAGATTGTTAAAAATATGCAGGGTGACTAGGCCGGATAAATTTTCGAACAATAACAATCAGTCAAGGTGTGGCCCGCTAACAGTAAAGCGTAAACAGGCTGTGAAACCAAAGAGGTTCGCCTTTTAGAGCGCAGCTCTTTTGCATCTGTTTCTGCGTTTCGCGGCGTCGCCGTCACCGTTGCAGTCGTCGTTCTCCGTTGTAACCAGCAGTGCACACCCTTTAAAGCTGCGAAAGCAATGTAGCGGTAGCTTGGAAAGGAGAAAGTAAAAGCGCAACCTCCTCCCCTCCTTAGCAACCGGCGCGCCACTGGGGTGTGCAGCTGTGCATAGCAACCGTGACGTCACACAGTAGCGGTAGAATGAGCGCGCGCGCGTCGCTGGTGGTAGCTACACCGCCGCTCCTTCGCCAGACGTCTCGTTGCAGTCGAATGAGTGAGAGGCATGGCTGCGAAGTGGTCCAGTGATTCCACGCCATGCGGTTCGGGGAAGCGGCAGTGGGTTGACCACAAGACTTTCGCGAAGCGCACTTTAGAATTTCCAAAGTGACTTCGGTATTTTTTCGAGGAAAGGAAATGCGCAGCATCTGTCTCCCACAGCTGCGAAACCATTAGAGCCGGGGATTGGAAAGGAAAGGGTAAAATTTGTAAATTTGTTTTTGAGGAAAGGAAATGCGCAGTATCTGTCTCACACATCTCAGTGGACACCTAAACCAGAGGGAAGGAGCATAACTGCCCTCTTGGAACAGTGGACACTTCAATCGTGCTTCAAGCTACGTGGCGGTAGTGCCCGATGTGCGCTGCATGCTTTGGCATTGACAACGTTGTGCCAGAGAAACACTGCCACCTACTAGGGTGGCAGGGTGGTTGGGGACTCTAATGTAGATGCAAAGACAAGCGGGAATTTCTTACTACTGATGCGGGAGAACATTCCTTTGCGTTGAGAGCAAACGCTCGACGCGCAGGCCCTCAATGTAAATGCGTGTCATACAGGAGCTCAAATTTCGGCACTCTAGAGTAGACTTACTTGCCAGATTACCCGCAAGACTAATAGTAGCTTGAAGGGTCTTTGATGAGCAAGCATATCTAGGCCATGTCGGCGGAGTCGTGTCCCCAAAACGTGTCCGCCGCAATTGCGACGTTCTCAGTAGCAATGGCTTCAAACGAATGGTTGGATCGATAAAGAACGGTCTAAGGATGCCGCGTAAAAAAAATTGTTATTAGAAGAATAGTTAATTAGAGACAAAAATGCAAAACAAACGTCGAAATAGTGCCAACATCGATATAGTGGCTGGACGAGAAAACGACCATGGATCACAAAAAAATTACGAAAATAGCCAAAGGAGTAAAAATAAAGTTTGAAATGAATTTAAATCTATTTGCGAATGATAATTACCTGAACAAAAACTCTCATTGAAAGATTAATTAGTTAATTGTCAAAAATAACCGTTGGACGGTTGAAAGGGCTGGACGGGGATATGTAGAAAGCAACTACGGGGCCAAATCTGAAAAACCGAAATGGCTGAGATAAAAGAATGTACAACCTGAGTAAATGAATAAATCTTTAATCAAAGCGTAGGATAATCGCGCTATTTCAGTAGTTAAATTAAAAAACACCAAGACAATGATAAAGAGAGGCAAAGAGTGCAAAGAGTAGTGGCGTCAGTGTTTTCGTATTCTCCCTGTGCGGTTCGCCGTAGTGGTCCATAGTCGCAGTGACTATATCTGCCCGGTTGCTGTCCTTTAACGTTGCAGCTGTCATTTTCTTTTCAATAGCTCGCTGCGTTTATCTCAAATTAAGTTGAACCTATTTCGTTAGCTTCCTTGTGTATGCCCACATGTGAGTACCAGTAAGATACAGTTGTTATATACTTTTATCTTGGTCTATATTGGTAAACAGCCATTCATGACCTTGAATAATCGGCCAAATGCACCTCACCCCAGTATTGTTCTTCATAGATCGGGGCTCTGGAGCTGCACCGTGTTTGAATGACATAATGCTCAACAAGACACCTCGGCTATAAATGAAGTGCCCATCGGCTTCTGACCTGAAGGACGCCGGTGTGATCCCGGCCGTGGCAGTCAAATTTCGATGGAGGCGAAATTCTAGAGGCCCGTGTACTGTGCGATGTCAGTGCACGTCAAAGAACTCCAGATGGTCGAAATTTCCTGAGCCCTTCACTGCCGCTTCCCTCATATCCCGTGTTGCGTTCGGACGTTAAACCCCCAGTGTTGTGCGATGTATTACGATTGCTTGACGGCAAAGCCGCTCACGGCGTTAGTAACCTGCTCTTGATGCTCTGCGGCGACGTGGAGACAAACCCTGGTCCCAACCCCGGAAACGAGGATGTATTGTCAACTGTGCTCGCTACGGTACAAAGAATAGAATTGGGTCAAAACGACATTCGAAGCGAATTGACTGCGCTTAAGCACTGGCGTGCCTGTGTAGACGTCGAGCTGAAGCAACTATCTGAAAGGATTCGCACAGTCCAAGTTGATATGGCGGAACGTAAGATTGAGCAGGTTTCGGCAGCGTCCGTGTCCGGACCGAATATTTCAGGTACTATTGGCGCAGAGCTTCGAAAAATCGAATCGAGATGTGAAGACGCGGAAAACAGACTTAGGCGATCCAATCTGCTGTTTTTTGGCATTCCGGACGAGATGTCTGAAACCTGGTCGACAGCAGAAAATAAAGTTATAAATCTTTCTTCCGAAAAACTAGGGGTTGATCTTCAATCTACACAAATTGAAAGATTGCATCGTCTAGGGCAGTTACAGACTGAGAAATGCAGGCCAATCATATTAAAACTTACATATTTTAAGGATAAACAACTTATTCTCGAAAACGGAAAGAAGTTTAAAGACACCGATTATACAGTGCGTGAGGACTTTTCACTACAAACGCGGCTCGCCAGGAAAAAGCTCTTGGAATTTGCCAAATCTAAAACAATGGCCTACAAACTCAGCTTTGACAAACTGCGCATGGGGGATTCAGTATACATGTACGACTCTGACACTGACCAAGTAATAGAAGTCTCACGATAGCTAAGATGCCGAAGCAATGCACGTGTTGCCAAAAACCCGATCCAGTCACCGATATATAGCATTCCAAGCCCACCTCTCCATTTGAGATTCACTAACATACGCAGCCTTCTTCCTAACCGCACCGAACTCTGCTCATATCTTGATAATAGCAACTGTAATACACTACTCTTAACGGAAACGTGGTTGCGTCCAGATATCGCTGACGAGAAACTTCTGCTTGATAGCAACGGATTTGAAATTTACCGAAAAGATAGAATAAGCAAAACGGGCGGCGGAGTATTAATTGCAGTTACTAATAACATTTTGTCTTTCCTTGTGGATATCCCATGTGAACTGGAAATCATATGGGTAGTAATAGCATCCCGCCTCGGTAACACTGTCTTAGGCATCTGCTACAGGCCCCCGGACTCCCCAGCCACGTTTGTTGCTGACCTACATGACAATATTGTTATGTTGTAGTGACGGCAGTCCAGCGGTCAGGATAGGATAGGATAGGATAACTTTATTTGGCTCTAGCACAAGTGTTTTTTTTTATGTGGTCAGATGAGTCCATCCGCAACGGTCGGTTGCCTTTATTCCAGGGCTCCGCTGGATGCTGCCGTCAGCTGAGCTCGCCGTATCAAACCGATCTGGTCATCGCGGCAGTCGCTGGAGAGCAGACCCTCCCATTGCTCCACACTTGGGTTTTGTATAACTGGGACGATGTCGACTTTTTGACATGCCCATGTGATGTGATACTGTGTAGGTTTTTCATGGCACCACGGACAATTGTGTGCGTAAAGTGTGGGGTGAATTTTACTTAGTGTGTTTAGATTTGGATATGACCCCGTTTGAAGTTGTCCCCATGTGACAGCCTCTTCTTTGTTTAAAGATTTGTGCGGTGGTGGCTACCGCATCCTGCTGTCTTTGTAGTTGTTGAGTATGGCCGAGTATTCCTGAGTTACTGGCAGGGATTCCTCAAGGTCGTTGACGTTGGATGCTCGGTGTTAGTATATCCTCGAGCTATCCTGTCTGCCTCTTGGTTTCCTGCCACCCCCGTGTGCACCGGTACCCAGGTGATCTTATGTGTGATCGGCTTGTGTGGTTTTGCATGTGTTTGTTGCGTCTTGCAGTCTACAGAGCGGAGTATGCGGAGCGCTCTGTGACCGACTCTGCCGCAAAGATAGTTGCGGCAGGCTGCTTGTGAATCAGTAAGAATTGTCAGTGACCGCCCAGTCCGATAGCCCTCCGCTGCCGCTAGAGCGACGGCCGCTTCTTCAGCCTCAGCTATCGTGCAGTCTTGCAGTGAGGCGCTGGTAATCTCGTGTAATTCCGAGTTGACTACAGTTGCCACTGCGTTGTTGGTGCCTTGTCCGCTTGTCATGGCATATGTGGCAGCGTCGACATACAGTGTTGTATCCTGGGATGCGTGTGTTTTCTGTAAGCGGTCGGCCCTTGCCTCTCTTCGGTCTTTGTGGAGGTTCGGGTCCATGTTTCTTGGTATTGGTGCCACCCTGAGCGTGGTGCGGTACTCATCAAATTACAGCGAAAGCGGTCAGGAAGACACCAGAAAGACTTGCAAACGAAGCTCTTTATTTGGGCTGACTTGCGCCCGCAAAAGAACTGAATCACTCGGCGGCGGCGTAAGCAACAAGCGTGCTCGTCAATCGTCGAACTACGAACGCCAGCTGCTCACGGCATCGTTCAATTTACAGCCGGCAAGGAAACTTCGAGATAACAGGTCGAGATCGTCTAGAGTAATCTGGAAACACTTAGATGCAGCTGTTCATGGCTGCGAACAATCGAGATTAGACCGGTCGCTTCTCGGGTCACAAACAAAAATGATAACACCCCTTTCCTGCAGCTTTGCGCGAACGAACGGGCACTACAATGCTACGTGGCAATATCACGGCTATCCGAACCAGAATTCCTAAATCAGACATTTTCTTTTTCGGGTATTTTAATTACCCAGACATTGATTGGCTGATACTATCTTCGCATTCATCTGCCTCCAATGAATTCATGCAGCTAACACTCGACTTTTCTTGTGTTCAACTAGTCAATGCTGCAACACGCGATGCTAATATTTTAAACCTTATTCTATCATCTGCTCCAGAGAGGGTTAGTGATATATCTTATAATGGCGGCTTCAGTGATCATCAGCTTTTTCAGTTATAGATTAATGCCTCCTATTACTCACGCCGCACCCGACCAAAACAGATACTAAATTGCAGGAAGGCTGACTTTGACGCTATTAATTGTTGTCTCGAGCATTTCTCTGAATTTTTTGTGCGTGATTTTTCATCCCGGTCTGTTAACGAAAACTGGACTTTGTTCAAAGAAAAAATAGCGAAACTGGTGCGCAAACAGATTCCGACAATAACTTTACGGGTCAACATATCTAAACCTTGGTACAACAATTCCTTACGAGCATTCAAAAACAAGAAAAAACGTCTTTTCAGAGCCGCGAAACGATTGCGCACTGATTCGGCGCATGCTGAGCACAGACTGTGTGAAGTATCATATTGCCATGCCAACCGGAAGGCCAAAAATAAATTTTTGTCACAGGACCTTCAATAGCTCATAGAAAGTAACCCCGCAAAATTTTGGAAAACAATTTCCCCGTCACGCACGTCGGACACCATTTCATTGCTTGATGAAAACAAATGTCCAATACCCCAAGAGAACTGTCCAGCCACGTTTAATGACTACTTCACATGAGTATTCACTACCGAAGATTATTCCGACCTACCTCAACCCCAAGAACTCAATTACCCATTCATGACTACAATAGATATAACAGCAGAAGGCGTAGCATCTCTAATCAACAGTCTTAAGGTATCAACTTCCTCAGGGGTAGACGGAATGAATATAAAAATTCTCAAACACACCATACATCCCTCTAGTATCATTCTCTGTCATATTTACAGGCAATCTTTAGCAACTGGCGAAATTCCGTATGACTGGAAGATTGGCAAAATAATCCCTGTTTACAAATCTGGCGACAAAAACACAGTAACTACCGCCCTATATCACTAACGAGTATTCCATGTAAGTTACTTGAACACATCGTTGCATCTAACATCGCGGGCTATCTCGAGGACAACGATTTCTTTTTCCCACGCCAGCACGGATTCAGAAAAGGGTTTTCCTGTGATACACAACTAAATGAACTTACTAGTGATTTATTCAAGAACATGGATGAAAACTACCAGACTGACTGCATATTCATTGACTTTTACAGAGCGTTTGGCCGTGTTGCCCATTGTCGGCTTATAGCTAAAATATCGTCGCTTAATTTAGAACTCGCTAACTGTCTCCTGGATCCGGAACTTCATATCTTTTCGTAAGCAGTTCACGGTAACAAACAACTTTTCATCACCCCTTAGTGACGTCACTTCTGGCGTCCCTCCGGGAAGTGTTCTCGGTCCCTTATTATTTTCAATTTTCATAAATGACCTGCCATCGCATCTTGCATCATCAGTCCGACTGTTCGCCGATGACTGCATAATTTATCGCCAAATCCGCTCAACCACTGACCATGCAATTCTTCAGCAGGACCTTGAATGCGTAACTAACTGGTGCACATCATGGCAAATGACACTTAATACTGACAAATGTAAAATCATGACAGTTAGCCGGAAGCATTCAAACTCGCTATTCACTTATTCCCTTAACAGTGTCACGCTATCCCGCACGTCTTCCTATAAATACCTTGGCGTTCATCTGACTTCTAATCTTTCTTGGGCGGAGCATATTCAATACATAACTGCCAAAGCATCGCGCACGCTTGGCTACCTGGAAAGAAATCTTCATAGCGCACCTCTTTCTACCCGCAAGCTAGCATACTTAACATTTGTCCGTCCCCAATTAGAGTATGCATCAGCTATCGGGTCACCACATCAGGCTTATTTAATTCATTCCCTGGAAGCAATTCAGAACCGTGCAGCGCGTTTTATTTCTCACGACTACAGCCGTCATTCCAGCGTAACAAGCATCAAGTTATCTTTATCGCTAACAAGTTTACATTCACGTAGGGATATCGCACTTCTTTGCTTACTACAGAAACTGATGTACAGTCGCCACGCGTCCGCACTGCTACTGACACGCCCAATGCGCACTTCACGTCGCCTACATTATAATCTTAGCCTCCAACGTCTATTCGGCCGAACACTCGCGTTTAATTCTTCTGCTTTGCCACGTGCTATCAAACGTTGGAACGGCCTTCCGGATTGCATTGCTACCATACGTGACCCATTAATGTTCAAAAACGAATTGACCACCTTCATGCATCCATGATATTTACATAAATTGTGTTTGTATGTGTAGTCAAATCATATGCAGTGCCGCTATTTGTTTGCTGTTTTTTTTCCTCTGTGTCAATGCATTACGGTTTTCTTCAAGTACGGTATAATAATTGTTTGCAGTACAATGTATTTAATATTGTTTACTTTTGTTCTTTCGACTTTGTACCATCTTTTGTCTGCTAAATATTGTAACCCCTCCCCTCACACAATGTTCCAAGTGTGGAACCTGTGAGGTATTTGTATAAATAAATAAATAAAGTAAACCAAACCTATAAATGAAGCCATGAATGCACTCGCTCGCATGTCAGCAGACTTTAAAGCCAAGCAGAGAGAGATGAAAAAGACCCTCATAAAAGCAACTGAAATGGAACTCTAGGGCTTTAAGACCTATATTATTAAAATCGGAAGAGAAAAAAATGGCAGTGGCTTCGCTCAGCTAGGCCAGGATGTACTTAGCGAAAGCAGCTTCGTCTACTGACATTTCGGTAGCGACACACCGTCGTCGTCATTCAGCAGCTTGGCGCCGACTGTCTCCCAGACGTTCCTCTTGTTCCTCTGGCGCCTCGGCCGCCCGTGTGGGCTTTGTCACCTCGTTTTCACGCTGTCGGCTGGCCTTGTACCATGCGGCGACTTCTGGATCGGAAGACTCAATTTTATGCAGCCTGTACCATCGTTGCCTGTACTGCCACCTTGATGAGCAGGGTCGCTCTCCTTCTTCCATGGTGCGCGTCTGAGGAGCCGGCACATCGCTTCCGGCTTGTATCTCAGCTTCGTTGCTCAACTCTGTACATGCGCAGTGCAGTGCAGCGTCTGCGGTGCCATGGTTGCCATGGTAACGGCGCATGCGCAGTAGTGGCCTTTGGCCGGCATCGCGAAATGCGCTTCTGCTTGCCTAGTGTAGCTCTCCCTACAAACACCATAAAAGCTAAAAACATGAAAATAAAGAAGGACGTTCGGTCGGTCGGTCGGTCGGCCGGTCGGTCGGTCGGTCGGTCGGTCGGTCTCGGCCCGTCAGTCCGCCGCTCGGCCCACCGGTCGGTCGGCCGGTCAGTCGGTCGGTCCGTCGGTCAGTCGGTTTGTTGGTTTATGGAGTTCGACGTTCAATAGCGAGATACTGTAGTAAAGGGCTCCGGCAATTTCGAGCACCTGGAGTTCTTTATCGTGCACTGATATCGCACAGTACACGGGCCTCTAGAATTACGCCTCCACTGAAATTCTACTGCCGCGGCCGGGATCGAGCCCTTGTCTTTTCGGTCCCGAAATAAAGAAGGGCAGCGGTCGCCTCCGCAGAGAACTACTAGATACAAGAGCGTTATTGACTTGCAGCAGCAGGGGAGAATAATTGAGGGGATCAAGGCACTTCCTGTAGTACAGGGGTAAAGTTTTGCCGCTACTTTCAAATACATTTCCCATCATCTGCAAGCTGAAATCCAAGAGAGTGACAATGATATTATTCAATGAGTGCCACCAAGGAACAAAAAAAAATACGAGAAAAGTTGTGAAAGTTGTCTCCCGTAACGCGCGAGTCAAAATGCTGAAAGCACCCAAAAATCCAGCACTGAATAGATTGCGTGTGCCTTTCACGGGCTCAGCAGACAAGTGTTCTCCAATATATTTGAACAAGCATATCTATCTGGAAAAGTGCTGCTAGTGAATGCTTATCATAAAAAATGAAAAGAGACGGAGGTAAGCTTGGTTTCGATAGGGTTTTTGATGGGTAAACAGAGATTTCGCTTGTACTGAATGTACTGCACCGCACACGTATTTAACAAGTTTGTGTTTGATAATTACGTAATTTGAGCAAAACATCATAACTTAGCTTCAGGTGATATAACTTCCGATGTCGCATCACTTTAGCCGCAAATTTACACCGCTCTTCAAAAAAACAAGCTTGCAATATGAATACTACTCCACAACAAATACCAAGAGTTATTTGGTCGTTATGAGAGGTTGAAAAAAATCGTAGTATCTTGCATTTTGATAATCCTCTCCAGTCCTTTGCTAGTTACCTGTCCAACAGGAAACAAAAAATTGGTGCTGAGTAACATACGTCCACATTCCTTTGCGTGAATTGCGTGGTTCCGCAACCTATACAACCCGGTAAACTATAAAACTTGTTCTATGTGCGCAGAAGACACTGCTCAGTTGTTCAGAGCTGAATTACTCTCAGGCCTACAAACCATGGCAATATCTCTACTGTCTGATATTTCTTCATAGGTCTATGATAATAATTGTACAATATATGAGGATAAGGTGAAATATGTTATATTCCACTCTAGGTAAAAAAAACCTTGGCGCTGATACGATCCAGGAAATTTTATTCTAATTGATTGGCATCCCGTTCGGCCACACCTGCGTTGTCAAGAACAAATTAAAAAAATATATTATAAGATAGCTTAAAGCTGCTACGCTCTCAATAATCCAAAGTTGTATTTTCCGTATAATGAACAGCGTTCCGTGTATTTTTTGCTTTGCCATTGCCCATGTGATAGTGCTGCAAGACTTGAGGTCAAACATATAGTAGCAATATATTGAAGTCCCATACAGAGACTACAGAAGAGAGTACTTCCAGTAAATGGCCATGTGTTTTGAAATAATGGCAAACATAACCGCTGTTAGGAGCACCGAGTTCTTTCCTTTGAATACATTCTTAATTGCACACTCCAAGTATCGGTAAATGTTGTTTTTATTACTCCTAGGCCAATCGGTCTTTTCGTGCAACCACAAGTTAAAACGAGACTAATTAAATAAAACATTATACATGCCGGCTTGTTGTAATGCCTGCAGCAAAGCGTGCTTCAGTTTTCTAGCCCAAAAGTCTTATGGGCGTCAGCTTCCATGCCGAGTCATTTTGTGAATTTTTATTCTCTAGTTTTCCTTATCATTTTGGGTACTGGGCCATTAAATATTTGCTCAATTGCCTATTTGTTCCTAGCGTTTCTATCCCTGTCTGTTTGGGCCTACAGAGAATCTTCAGCCCGATTACCATTACTCTCTGCAAGCTTACTCATCTAACCTAAAAATGAACGAGCTCACTTTATTTATCTTATGACCAAGAGGTCAGTCTGAGTATCCGTTGTCTACCCTCCCTTGTTCAGACTTTTGACTGCAGAATGCCACCGCACATGCTAATAGAGCTTGACGGCCTTATCGTATATGTTACTGCATTTCTGAAGCAATCCAATATGCTTCACTCCAGATAACTGGCAATTTATTTTTGCAGGAGTAAGATTGCTTTTCCCAAAGGAGTAAACAAAGTGGTAGAGGTTGAAATGCGTTTTCCTACGCGTCTTATAAAATATTTCTTACCTCTCCTTCTTTGCTCCTCCTGTTACTTTGTTTCCAGAGATGATTTCACCAAGGCTTTCATTAGAATCAACGAAGTTATTTTAGTTTTTTGGAGCTTTACCAAAATGTGCCAGTCCCATTATGAATGCTGGCTTGTTTACTGAGCGAGTTGAAGTCAGTTAAGCAATCTAAAAATTCCTTTCAGATCAATGCTTTTTAAATTATTGAAAAAACAAGAGGGATATATCATCTTTTGTTTTTTTATAAAATATCTGATCCCGGTCCATGGCCATCGCGTGACATTTTCAAATTATGACAAATGGGAAGGCAAGTTTCGAGGCCATTTCGTGGAAAATATTTCTCCTGTCCTGAGATTTGAGCAAGCCATTTAGCTAAATGTCAGGCAAATATTTATTTCTTGATATTGTATTGAATTTATTTATATCGTAATGAAGCTCCGCACTTAAAGCTCTGTGCTCATATTCGGGATGCATTTGTTTTTTCAGTTATTGTTCACACTTCTTGGTTGTTGTGCTTGGCGGCTTTATTTCGCCCAGCTTTTCCATCTTATTTTTGCCTCTGACAGTTGTTTCATGAACAATGGTCATGGCACCGCTGCATACGATGCTGTTACACGTAGCGCCAAGACAGATACAATGAGTAGGTAAGAATTTCATGCAAAATATCGATTTTACGCAAAAGTATCTTTTTGAATGCAAGCAATAAAGGCCCCTTACAATGTACTGCTGTCTTTGTTCCGTTTAAAAACTTACTGTTTTGTAGGTTTTGGTTCTTATTTGTTTCATTTATTTTAATGCCTGTGCCGACAAAACAAGCCATATTTCTGGCATGGCTCTAGCTTACTAAAACTTGTTTTGCAGCCGAATATCCTAGACATCTTCTCTTAAGAGTTGAGGCTCTTATGACATCCCTTCGTTACAATCTATCCACATGGAAAGTGCGTTGTCAGCATCTGGCAGAAAAAGGTCGTAAGGCACCATGTTCTCTTGTCATTCTCCATGTAGTTGGTGACGAAGAGGGCATTGTGCAAATCCAAACACCAAAAGATGGTATATTTTTATATAATTTATTTCCAAGAAGTGCTCCTTCTGCGCTTTATCTGTGCTAAAAAGGACTTCAGTCGAGAAGCTGCGCATTCGAACCACGAGAAAAATGAGAGCACACTGCCATTTCCTCGCATGGATACTTTGGACCGTGAACAGTAAGACCATTTTCATAATCACGTTCTAGAATTCGTACTACACGCTTCATCCTGGTTTTGTGGAAATGAAATTCACATTAGTAATGTATTGTTATCCTTAAGGCAGGAAGAAGTATTATGCGAAAATTATTACATAACTTGCACCTGGCACACTGCAGAGAGGAAAAACAGATCTCCGATTTTATACCGAAACTCTGCAAGACCCCAAATTTATTATTCGCTCAAAAAGACTACTAGGGCTAAAATTTTATAATTCTTGTTGGGCACGCCAATTAGCAGCAAAAAGTTTGGTGCAAATCATTCATAAAGTGCTGATGTCTTAGAAAAAAGCACATAATTATTCACCTCCTGCCACGCCTTCAACTCGTTTTTCAGGAAAATTTATATATTGTCTGGTTATCCCTATTGCATTCACTTCATGTAAAACATCACTGCTACTAGTTAAACTTTTAAGCGCTACGTTGTGTCTAGTTTGTTTTCGATGATTTGTGCGTGAGAGTGCCTCTCGCAACATACAAGACCTCTAGTTTTTTGCCAGTGTCGTAAAGATTAGTGTGTTTCTTTTTACGGCATATAGTACCTAGAATTCCACTATTGCTGGCATATTCTGGTTGCATTTGAGTAGTACTATGCAATTGTTTTCTTATAATTTTTTTTCTTGACTTATGGTACAACAAATTCTGTGTAGCACGGCTGTTAGTTCTTGAAGTACGCATTGTCCTTTACGCAACAAGTGAAGAAAAAAATGCTTTAATAAAGAGCAAGTTTGCTTTCTTCTTAATGGGGTTTAGCATCGCAAAGCGACTCAGGCTTTAAAGGGACGCCGTAGTGAAGGGCTCAAGAAATTTCGACTACCTGGGGTTATTATGCGAAGCATATTACTAGAGGTACACTACAGCCCTTCGCCGTGGTTACGCGCCGTGCACACCACGTGCTACAGTGACGTCACACCACATGACATACCACGTGACACATGACGTCACGACAGAGGAAGACGGGGGTCCACCTCGCGCCGTCGCTGTGGTTGCACGCCGTACAGACCACGTGGTACAGTGACGTCACACCACGTGACATACCACGTGACACATGACGTCACGACAGAGGAAGACAGGGGTCCACCTCGCGCCGTCGCTGTGGTTGCACGCCGTGCAGACCACGTGGTACAGTGACGTCACACCACGTGACATACCGCGTGACACATGACGTCACGACAGATCGCCGTCACGCGCTGGGAGAGGGAGAACGATGCCATCGCACAGACGCCGGAATGTCCTCGAGCGGTATTCCCGCGCATTTCGAACGCGCGTTCACACTCGGTGTAGGTGAAACGCTCGCTCCACCGGGCAGGCAGATGCGGCTTCCGTGGCAATCCAGGCGCTCACCCAACGCGCGTCTCGGGGTTAGTCGGCGTTCCGCTGTAGCCATGCCGTTGTCTTCCCCCACGACGAAGGCTTCTAGTGGTTGTATTAAAATGACCAAGTATTCAACCAAGGAAAGCCATGTATTACCAAGCCTAGCCACCAATATGCTTCGCATCTGACTAGGCTTAACCTTAGCTAAGCCTCAGCCATTTTTTAACGTGCGCGGACATCGCAGAGTTCACGGGCCTCTAGAATCCCCCCCCCCCCCCCCCCACGACGTTCAGGTCAGCAGCCGAGCGCTATAACCACTGAGCCACCACGGCGGCTGCTAAACAGCAATTCATATTTGAAAGGGTGTGCGCTAAAAAGACGTACACTGGAAAAAGATAGAGACGACAGGAAAGAAGCGCAACTAGCCCCTGCAACTAGTACCAACTAGCCCGTCAAAAAGCTTTCCTAAACAGCAAGTGTCGTCTGATCAAGAATGTTCGAAAATAAGCTCTACGATGGGTAGCCTGAGTCTTGTTTAGCGCTGGAGTCATGGGCCGCGTTTGTTGCAGTGCCACCCCCCCCCCCCCCCCCCCTCTACACGTTTCAGAAGGCAGTTCTGTAGGTTGCTGTTTTGAGGGCCAGCCACTCGTCCTCTGGGTTTAGCATTTGAAAGAATAGCGTTGCAATTTAATAAAGGACATGAGGGCGGCCACTGGCGCAGATATAGAGCAGGGAGTATTTTTTATTCACATACCCTAAAGGCCCTTTCGGGCATTACATAGGGGAAGGGTTACAATCACAAATGAACGATAATATTGCACACCTAATTATACTAACACAAAACAAATCCGAAAGATAGGGGCGAAAATTAAATTTTTAGCGTACTCAGGGATGGAGCCTTCCTACTCAGATTTTATTTGAAAGAAAAACGCTTCAGTGTTTCTCAAATGTAATCATTACTCATTGCGAAAGGAATATCACCTGGTGGCTTGTACCTGTGATGTATGGCCAGGAAAAATCGCGAATAACTTAGGAATTTGGTACGTGCAAATATTGGTTCAATTTTAAGAGCATGATCTAAGCGCGGAAAGGTATTGTGGGTTGTCTGATATAGCATGAAGCGACTGAAGAGTGGCTGTGATACAGTCTGTGAAAATGTGGTGATAATGCAAGTATTCTTCACTTTTCAAGCAATGGTAGCTTTAGGAACGAATGCTTTCGTTGCCACTATACCAGACTAGCGTGACTAGACTCTAGTTATAAATCTCGCTGTTTTATAATGTATCGACTCGAGTTTGTTGCCTATAATAGCATATAGGCGTTAAAAAATACTCCTGTGGGGCTGTCGGCACATGACGGGCTCTGAATCAGTAAAAAAGAGGTTAGGTTGTTATCAAAAGAGCTTGTCAATTCTATACAATTGTAAACGGGAAGAAATGGGGACGGGCACGGCATGGAATGCGAACGGAAGTTTACTGAATATTTTTTGAAACAGCGGAGTGAATTCTGGGACGCGCAAATGCAAAAGAATGAGGTTGGCCATTGAGATTCAGAAGTTCGAGGGAATAAGAGGTCGCACCTGGCACAAGACCGCATAATTGAAAGGATATGCAAGGGGCTTTTGTCATGAAGCAGTCGTGTGTGGTGCGCAATGAGCTAATACTGCAGAGCCATGGGTATCTTGGCAATAGAAAATGGAAGTGAAATATGGCAAAAATTGTTCTCATATGAGGACAGAGTTACCACTAACTTTCCAAACGTTTGCGCGTCATTAGTGCCGGAAATCCAGCGTTATCGGGCTAGCTTCAGGATACGGTAATTACTGGGGAGGATCGCATGACAATGTTTCCACACAAAACGAGATGATGCGTAGAAAGAGGGTGCATTATTCGTTTACACAGGAGGCATGCGATACTGCTTTATACATGTACTCTCTTTTGATGTCGTTTTATTCCTGACAACAAAACGGTCTACTTCTGTTCTTAGGATTCGGTTATGCCACTTGGCTGAAGATTTGTGAATTTATATAAAAATACCTGCATTTCGCTCATTATTGTCAAAGTGTTTGATTTGTAAAATACGAAACTTTGCAGGTATCTCTTGCGCAGGATATAACCGCCCTGCTGCATCCCACGAGTGCAATGGTATACGTGTCACGGTAAGGCTTGGCTGTGCGTTTACTCTAGACACAGTAGAAAGTGTATAAACCATGCTCTTAGCGAAATAGAAACAACCCACAAGTACCCTGCTTGTGAGCTGTCATTGCGAGTTATAAGTTTTCTTTCTCGTACTCGAAGAAATTACAACCTGCAAATGTCCACAGCCAGTACGTATAAACATGTTTCTGTCCGGCTTCTGCTTAGTGATCTTCAACTTAGCCCCCTTCGCGAACATGTAAAACTGAAGGGTATATGCTTGGGCTTGTTGGTTCATATTTGAAAGGTAAAAAAAGTAGTGCAAAGAGACGAGGACACACAAAGACCGCCGATTGCTTTTCAAAATGCTTCTGGCATCTCGGTGAATGGATTTTATAGAACTTTTGAAATTATACCTCAAGTCAACGTTCATAGTATGGGATGAAAAACCTTATCTTCAGAAAGATGGCATCTGTATAGGTTCATGCATTGCACCCATGTTCAGCGATTTCTTTTTATCCCGTTTGGACAGGTCTTTTGCTGATATTGTAAAAGATACCACAGTAATCAAGATTTTTAGGTACGTTGACGATTTTCTGATTGTTCTTAACAGTAATGACAGTTCCTATATGGATGACGTTCTCAATGCTCTCACTCTTTTTCGTAACCATTTTAGTCCTCTTGAACTATCGTTTGAACTACCTGAAAACAGGGTTATCCAAATCCTTGACATCAGTATCACAATGTATCATGACCGGACGTGCTGGATGTTCAAACCTCGCGGCGAAAAACTATTGTTACCTTTTCATTCAGCCCATTCTAAGCTCGTAAAAAGATCTATTGCTAGCCTTTCATTTTTTAACTGTTTGAACAAATCTTGCCCGCACCCCATGCATGAAAGTTTTTCTCAGCAGTGTAAGTGGCTTGAGAATGCTGGATACCCTTCCCATGTCCTAGTGTGTGTGGGGGAAGGTGTTTTGAAGAAAGTCTGTAATAAAAAATGGCCAGGATAACCAGGAAGCCATGAGTAAGATAGGAAAAGTTGCCGTCATTCCTTATTTTCGTAAGCTTTCTCATCATCTCAAAAAAATATCGCAACGTTCGGGAGCCAGAGTGGTTTTTCGGCGCATAAGAAGTTGAGTCATCTGTGTACGAACCATTTCAAGAAATCTAAAAAGGGGGTTGGTTGTACGAATAAACATAGGAAAAAGTTTGTCAATTGTATTGAAAATGTCATTTATCAGATTGCTCTTTCCTGTGGCAAGCAGTATGTAGGGCAAACCGGCAGATGCCTGAATGATAGGCTTCGAGAGCATGGGCGTGACTTAGGTGATATGCGTGGAAAAGGGTTGTCAGCCCACTGCCGTACGAGTCACTGCATACCGCTTCTTGAACAGTGCATGGTTTTAAAAGTGCACAATAACCGGTTGACACGAGAAATCATAGATGCCGAATGGATATTACTTCTGAAAGATGATTGTGTTAGTACTCCCTCTTTATCATTGCTGGCAAAAGAGCTTGAGTATCTGGCTGATACGCTTTGCTAGCACATGGTTCTTTTTTTTTATTTGATACCTCAAAGGCCCCTGGTATGGGGCATTACATGAGGGATGGGCATGACAGTTAAACAATAATGGTCTTGATGGCGTTCTTAAAATGGATGGCGTTGATGTGATGCACGGCGTCCTGTGGTAGATCATTCCAGTCCCGGGGTGACGCGACGAAAAAAGATCGGGAATGAGCGGTACTTCTTGCGGTGGGGGCGTAGACGGCCTTATGGTGGTTAATACGGCTTGAGAGGCGATAAACAGGTGATATGACTGATTCTCCTAAAGATGAATGATAAAACATATGAAAGAGGCACAATCGAGAAATTTTTCGTCGCGTTTCAAGGCTGGGTAAGTTAGCTTTAGTTTTTAAGGCAGACACACTAGTGTAGTACGAATAGTCAGAATAAATGAAACGGAGAGCTCGATTTTGTGTTTTTTCTAAGGTTAATGAGAGGTCGTTGCGTGGTCGGCGTGTTGGTCGTGATGTCGATATGACGGCGGTCGATATGACGGTCGTGATGACGGCGTGTTGGTCGTGATGTCGATATAAAACCACCTTTCTTTCTGAAATAAACCAGTGATGAAAATTTGCGCCGGTTGTTGTCTGTCATTCTGTGTCCTCGTCTCTTTGCGCTACGTTTTTTACCTTTCAAATCTAAAACTGTATCCGTAGGAAAAGAAGTCTTTTCCTCTGATTACTATGTTTTATCGAAAAGGTGCGGAACATTGCAACAGAAATATATTTTTTAAATGTTCTATTTATTCGCGTATGCAATACTTCATTATTATTAAGGCGGAAGCCTTTAATGCCTCATCGTTGTAAGCAGGAGCTGTCGACAGAAATGTCACGCTTTTCAGTTCGTCGAAACGGTCGTGACGTCACAGTGCGCGAGTTTCAAACGGGGCCAATTGAACTTTGGCTACTAACCATGCAATCAATTAAAGGGATCGTATAGTGATGCTCCAAGTAAGTTTCACTGAGTTTAGTTAATTGCTTACTTAACCAATTAACCTTTCTAATAAGACCAGATAAATAAGTAAAACCGAGTAAGAAATTGGCCGAGCTTGGGAATCGAACCCCGGACTCCGGAGTGCGAGTCGAGCACGCTACCACTCCGCTATGCCAGCTCGATGGTTTGGAATCAACAAAAGTGCGTCTAGTGAATACGGTGTCTTCGTTCACTCCCATCTTCCTCCCTTCCCGTTACGGCGAGGTTTAGGTGTCCACCGAGATATGAGAGACAGATACATTTCCTTTCCTCAAAAACCAATTTACCGACGAGCAAGGCGTATTTGCCCGCGTTTCAGATTGATCCAAATTGTCGTGACGTCACCACGCGCGAATTTTGACGGGTGTCCACCGAAATATGTGAGACAGTTACTGCGCAACTTCCTTTCCTCAAATACAATTTTCGACTAGTGTCTACTGAGATATGTGAGACAGTTAATGCGTAATTTACTTTCCTCAAATACAATTTTCATTTTCTGGCCCCTCTTTCTTCTTTCACTCACACTTCCTCCCTTCCTGTACCGTGCGGCTCAGGTGTCCACCAAGACGACAGAGAATTACAGCCCCATTTCCTTTCCTTAAAAAGCGTTGCGTTCAAAGGGCAACGCATCGTGCCGAACGGGTGGTGGCATTCCGTGGACTCCCTGGCAGCGCTACAACACGCTATCGCATTCCACTTCTAAAGGCGAAGCTTAAGCGGCATTAATTGGCAGTTAATTAATGCAACAACAAAATGTGAACTGAACAATCGCGTAGCAGAATGTAACACTCAGGCTTTCGCATTGCACCACTTTAGCCGCTAAAGTTCCTCGTAATTATTTTAAATGCTCGCACACGTGCCGCCCGACAAGAAAAACGCAGTGAAGGAATTTCATCAGCCTCAACCAAACGACTCGTAATTGAATCGACAATGCCCAATATATTACAGCTGATAACGATGTTAAAATAATGCAGTTCTCTTGTTGCTAAAAGTAGTATATCGAGTACTCAGTAGTGTTCCACTCAATAAATTGGTCAGCAAGCCAAAATCGAAGCATCTCAGCCAGAGATTGTGGAACGCCACTCTGATACTGGTCATTCCAAGATGACGCTCCACCGACAAGATACTGTAATTCTGATCTGGTGTCTAGCCACACCCTCTGGGGAATAAGTCAAGGCTGAAAGGCAAGCTAGTTGCTCGTTCAATATTACTTAAAAGACTATAGCGCTTAAACGATCACACAGAAATAGAAGCGCGCAGGACATCAACTACGTTCTTTGCTTCAGAGAACGACACAAAATTATAGGTCATGGTCCGCCGTGGTGGCTCAGTGCTTACGGCGCTCGGCTGCTGTCCCAAAAGATGCGCTTCGATCCCGGCCGCTGCGGCCCAATTTCGATACCTAATACAAAAATCTGTCGCAGCACGAACGAAACGGGGACAAGAAATAACACACACGACAGGACGACCGCTGCACTTCCAGCTAAATTCGTGAAGAAGTACTGAAGTTTGGGCAAGTTTGTGTTGATACATAATACAAAAATCTGTCGCAGCAACGAACGAAACTGGGACAAGAAAGAACACACACCTATCATCTAGCATCTATCACCTATCATCTATCATATCAACAGCTCATCGTCCTTCTAGCCGCAACAACCACATCAAGACCGTATACCCACTCGCTGCAAGAACAACATCTCATTTCCGTTCTTTTTTTGTCATATCATCTCGGGACTGGAACGATCTGCCGCCGGAAGCCGTACTTATCGTCAACTGCATCGACTTCAAGAAAACAAGAAAAAGATTGAGGCCATCCTTATGTAATCAGTAATCTTTATGTATCCTGTAATCTTTATGTATCCTGTAATCTTTATGTATCCTGATCTTTATGTACTCTGTAATCTTTATATAATCTGCATGTAATCCCCCCATCCCTCATGTAATGCCCCACAACCGGGGCCTTTGAGGTAATAAATAAATAAATAAATAAACACGACAGGACGACCGCTGCACTTCCAACTAAATTCGTGAAGAAGTACTGAAGTTTGGGCAAGTTTGTGTTGATACAGAATACAAAAATCTGTCGCAGCAACGAACGAAACGGGGTCAAGAAAGAACACACACGACAGGACGACCGCTGCACTTCCAACTAAATTCGTGAAGTACTGAAGTTTGGGCAAGTTTGTGTTGATACATAATACAAAAATCTGTCGCAGCAACGAACGAAACGGGGACAAGAAAGAACACACACGACAGGACGACCGCTGCACTTCCAACTAAATTCGTGAAGAAGTACTGAAGTTTGGGCAAGTTTGTGTTGATACATAATACAAAAATCTGTCGCAGCACGAACGAAACGGGGACAAGAAAGGACACACACGACAGGACGACCGCTGCACTTCCAACTAAATTCGTGAAGAAGTACTGAAGTTTGGGCAAGTTTGTGTTGATACATAATACAAAAATCTGTCGCAGCAACGAACGAAACGGGGACAAGAAAGGACACACACGACAGGACGACCGCTGCACTTCCAACTAAATTCGTGAAGTACTGAATTTTGGGCAAGTTTGTGTTCATACATAATACAAAAATCTGTCGCAGCAACGAACGAAACGGGGACAAGAAAGAACACACACGACAGGACGACCGCTGCACTTCCAACTAAATTCGTGAAGAAGTACTGAAGTTTGGGCAAGTTTGTGTTGATACATAATACAGAAATCTGTCGCAGCAACGAACGAAACGGGGACAAGAAAGAACACACACGACAGAACGATCGCTGCACTTCCAACTAAATTCGTGAAGAAGTACTGAAGTTTGGGCAAGTTTGTGTTGATACATAATACAAAAATCTGTCGCAGCAACGAACGAAACGGGGACAAGAAAGAACACACACGACAGGACGACCGCTGCACTTCCAACTAAACTCGTGAAGAAGTACTGAAGTTTGGGCAAGTTTGTGTTGATACATAATACAAAAATCTGTCGCAGCAACGAACGAAACGGGGACAAGGAAGAACACACACGACAGGACGACCGCTGCACTTCCAACTAAATTCGTGAAGAAGTACTGAAGTTTGGGCAAGTTTGTGTTGATACATAATACAAAAATCTGTCGCAGCAACGAACGAAACGGGGACAAGAAAGAACACACACGACAGAACGACCGCTGCACTTCCAACTAAATTCGTGAAGAAGTACTGAAGTTTGGGCAAGTTTGTGTTGATACATAATACAAAAATCTGTCGCAGCAACGAACGAAACGGGGACAAGAAAGAACACACACGACAGGACGACCGCTGCACTTCCAACTAAACTCGTGAGGAAGTACTGAAGTTTGGGCAAGTTTGTGTTGATACATAATACAAAAATCTGTCGCAGCAAGGAACGAAACGGGGACAAGGAAGAACACACACGACAGGACGACCGCTGCACTTCCAACTAAATTCGTGAAGAAGTACTGAAGTTTGGGCAAGTTTGTGTTGATACATAATACAAAAATCTGTCGCAGCAACGAACGAAACGGGGACAAGAAAGAACACACACGACAGAACGACCGCTGCACTTCCAACTAAATTCGTGAAGAAGTACTGAAGTTTGGGCAAGTTTGTGTTGATACATAATACAAAAATCTGTCGCAGCAACGAACGAAACGGGGACAAGAAAGAACACACACGACAGGACGACCGCTGCACTTCCAACTAAACTCGTGAAGAAGTACTGAAGTTTGGGCAAGTTTGTGTTGATACATAATACAAAAATCTGTCGCAGCAACGAACGAAACGGGGACAAGAAAGAACACACACGACAGGACGACCGCTGCACTTCCAACTAAATTCGTGAAGAAGTACTGAAGTTTGGGCAAGTTTGTGTTGATACATAATACAAAAATCTGTCGCAGCAACGAACGAAACGGGGACAAGAAAGAACACACACGACAGGACGACCGCTGCACTTCCAACTAAACTCGTGAAGAAGTACTGAAGTTTGGGCAAGTTTGTGTTGATACATAATACAAAAATCTGTCGCAGCAACGAACGAAACGGGGACAAGGAAGAACACACACGACGGGACGACCGCTGCACTTCCAACTAAATTCGTGAAGAAGTACTGAAGTTTTGGCAAGTTTGTGTTGATACATAATACAAAAATCTGTCGCAGCAACGAACGAAACGGGGACAAGAAAGAACACACACGACAGGACGACCGCTGCACTTCCAACTCAGTTGCAAGTGCAGCGCTCGTCCTGTTGTGTGTGCTCTTTCTTGTCCCCGTTTCGTTCGTGCTGCGACAGATTTTTGTGTTATGTATAGAGACCGGATTTTAGGCAAATGCCTATTTTTTTCAACGCTTCGTAGGCCCACCATTTTTACTTATGAGCACGAATTAGGTGTTAGCGATATGTTTAATACTCTTTTTATAGTGCCTATATGTGCCTATTTTGGGTGTCAGTGCCTTTAAATGCCTATTTCCGACGTAGGTGCCTAAAAATGCCCTATTTTATAGAAAAGGGGCCTGAAATACGCTGTGGTTTTACTTTCAGATTCTGTTTGCTTTCGAATTCATTTCTGTTTTGAGTAGAACACACACGTGGCAACATTAGATGACCTCGTCAGTTGGCTGTAGTGAACACTGCACCTACGCCGGCTGTGTACACAATACCAACCACGTCAGCCGAAAATACTGAAGCAACCTTTTTCCTGTCAGACAGAATTAGTAATAGCGCTGCAATAAGACGTACGCATGAAAGACTGACACAGGACAGCGCATGTCCTGTGTAAGTCTTTCTTGTGTACGTCTTATTGCAGCGCTATTATCATTTCTGTCTCAAATAATGAACCTTTTTCCTATTTTCTGCCATTTTATCGTGGCAGCTTGTTGATGACTCTGGCTGTTAAAATGGCAGTTGACCAGACGGCACCACATATCGGAAAGTATACGGAGTAAGTTATAGGTTCGTCCAAATAATTCCAGTTGGTTCCAAATGAAACCAACTGTAAAATATTCCATAAACCTGCTGGAAACAGTTTAACTGATTAAATTTTCGCCCTGGGTAACCTGCCCTATTTTCCGTTCCTTGTGCCCCAGATGGTGCTTGTCTGCTACTGCTTCCATAGCTTTAACAGTGATTTCTAGATGGATGATGTTTATTTTACCGTGGATCCTCGTGGATGTAGCTACTGCTTCCATAGCTTTAACAGTGATTTCTAGATCGATGATGTTTATTTTACCATGGATCCTCGTGGATGTACGTAGGCCCGTGCAGAGCTATGATTATTTTCGGCATATTCCGCATCAAGAAGCACTGTGAGTAACATTTTCTAGCATCTCGTATTTACCGTTTCGAGACCCTTCTAATGGCAAGCACCATTTGATAGTCGCGTGGCTCCAGACACGTGAAGCCACGAACTATAAAAAACTGTTTACACATATGACAACATATTTATTATTGTTGAGCCATCGTGTATGCCTGGAATAAATAAGTTCAATTCCTGTGTGAGCGAAGACTGAACTCATTTGTCAGATGCTTTGAATTGGCAATGTTTCTATCAATTTCTTAATTCATGGCCTCATGTTAATGTGTTCATTGTTTCTACTTTTGTACACGACCAGCGAATTGTTTGTTTCGAGGTATACCAAAGTGTTTTAAAAGTGTTTGTAACCGTCCTTTTTGCTTTGCTGAAGCATGTGTATTGTAGGAAAAGTTGCGCGACAGCCTTAGAAAAAACGGCTTCTAACGTTCGCATCTTGCTTAAGGTCCCTAATCATTTCTCCTGTGTTTATGTTTTATTTTACGGCAGATATTGCGCGCTGATGTTGAGAACTGTGTGCACTTTTGTTAAAGTTTATAGTACCTATTTTGCCCGTTAGGTGCCTAAAATGCAATTATAGCCGCCTATATATGGCGCCTAAAACGTACTTTTTAGTGCCTAAAAATCCGGCCTCTAATTATGTATCAACACCAACTTGCCCAAACTTCAGTACTTCTTGACGAATTTCGATGAAGGCGAAATTCTAGAGGCCCGCCTATTATGCGAAGTAAGTGCACGTTGAAGAACCCCAGGTGGTCGAAATTTCTGGCGCCCTCCACTACGGCGTCTCTCATAGCCTGAGTTGCTTTGGGACGTTAAACCCCAATGAACCAAACAGGTCATGATGACATGAGTGTGGCTGGAAAGAAATTACTTATGCATACTTGGTAAGCAGTTCTGCTTTTCGAGACACGTCGAGTGAAGGTGGGATGACGTATTAATCTTCTTTACTACTGATGTAGTCGGCTTCGCTTATCTCTCTCTGCAGCCTAGTGCCTCAGCTACCACGTGTGTTTGAAGGTATGTGTGTGCTCGGTAGCAGAGGCACTAGGCTGCAGAGAGAGATAAGCGAAACCTACTATAATAGCAGTGAAGGAGATGACTGCGTAAGCGCGCCTTCACTAGCTCTTTCTCAAGAACAATAACGGTATTTGGAAAATAATTTACCACGTATGCATAAGTGACTTCTTTCTAGCCACACTCATCTGATCATGACCTGTAATTATCAGTCTTTCTGTGATGCAAAGAACGTAGTTGATGTCAAGCGCTTATCCTGTGTACGTCTATTTCTGTGTCATCGTCTAAAGCGCTAGTGGCGTTTAATTTGGGACTAAGTAATCATCTTTAGGAAGAGTGTTCTCGTTTGAGCGGGAGAGTAAATGACCTGGTTAATAATTAGTACTTGCCGTCTGTCATTGAGTTTGGAATAAAAAATTACGCAGTAACCATATTTTCTACATTAACCTAACAGATATATTGTTATTAATTATTAGGCAAGGAAATGATGGAATATTCATCGTGTTGTCACAGAAGGCGCCATTGTATTACACCGAAATCAAAAAAAGATATTATTTTCATGATCAACTGAGCGTTGAGTTGCAGCAGTTGCATTGTTTTAGTTTCTCTACCAGTATTTGACAGATTTCTATACGCCACTTGATGCAAGGTGAATACATGTTGAACCAAAGCCAACATTTGCAGTGTATATTATAATGTTTTATTCAGAAAAGTATCGAATGCAAAACAAGTGCGTTTGCTGGGATTAATTTCCTTAAGAACAAAATAGACAAAGACACTGCAGATATTTTGTATAACATTTTCCGCATAACTGTATTGTCTTCCTTGCAGTTTCGTTCAAACCCCTGCCTTTACTGGTGCTATTCTTCAAAGGGGACAAGTTATGGCTACTACCCAGACTTCACAGAATGTTCGGTGAGAAAAATGTTTGATTTATTGTACAGTGCAGTCACATCGCCATGCTTTGAAAGCGACTCGTACGCATATTTCGACAGAAACACAAAATTAATTAAGGTCAACTAGAAGCCTAATTCCGCTAAGCAAAGCCTCGACAGAGGGCTCGCCTTCGTTTGGATGAATGCAAGTGACAAGGTAGCCTAGAGAAATGAGGCCCTCCTTTGGTCCTTCTTCATTTTTGTTTGGTTTTTCATTGAACCATTTTTTCTGCCTCCTGTCAAGCGTAGATCGTTGTGACTATGCTTCTTCCGTCAAGCAGTGTAAAGCTTAAAAGAGGGCTAGTTGGTCATACAATGCACTTGTCCTGTGTCGTCCCTTTTGCAATACAGTTTGCGCAACCCTCTGCTAAGAAGCAGTGTAAACTGCATAAATTTTACACATACTTCTGTATATGTTCACGAGAGTAATATTTCGCGTTATTATCATTGAAGTGCAGGATACACGTAGACAATATTTTATGGTTCATATTTTGCGCACGAAACGAGCAGACTAGTTACATCTTTATGTGGTCAGTCAGGAGTAAAAAATGAGGAAACAAGATATTGTTACGCTGAGCACTCAAGGAACAGCAGATGTGGTTACTGTTAGTAAATTAATTTTTCTTGACAACGTACTTTACATCTCAGCAAATTCGTATACATTCCAAAACTCTAATAAATGGCTTTCCTCGTTTCAAACCTTTCTCAGGTTAAATATTTTTAAGCCATTCCTTCTTTCTCTCTTATGGATATTTATTCCTCCTATGACCTCGTTTAATACGCATCGTGAGCAGCACTTATCGTCGTTTGGAAAATGGTAAATTACAATGGTAAATTAAATTACAATGATAAATTACACCAGAGTCCACCGCTCTCACTGATAAAGGTCAACATTAAAAGTAGAGCCCAAAGAAAACCTAGAAAATACATCCTATACTAACATCGCCGGCCTAAACAAAAGGATGAAGCCTCGCGTTTGCAAAGATAACATGTTAAATGTATAAAAAAAATTAGCCCGCGTTTTGGCTTTACCCACTCATTAATGTTTCGAACGGCGAACTTGTCGATCAAAAGTACCAATGCGTGGAAACACGGAAATAAATTGAACCTTAGAAAATAGCAGCGCTACACCATGCTTTAGCGCTGCTATTTTCTCAGGTTCAAAGTGCGCAATTCGTGTGTAACCCGACTTTAGTCTAAAAACCATGAGAACATTCACGCCGCACATGCTGTAGGTGTGACAGCGCCCACACCCCACCAGGACATACTTTCCAGCGGAATTCAATTTTTCAGTCACGGACCACGTTCGCAAATAAGGATGCAATAGCTTACGACGACGTCGCAGCGGGCAGCCTCCACCCACAACACACATGGTCGTCATAGTTGTTCTGAATATGCTGCAGTGGCCAGCTGTATCCTAGGCTATCGGTGCTCTGTCGTCTTCAATGCTTACAATTACACAGCGCCAATACAAACACTGAAAAGTAAGGAAACACCCCACTGCGTTGACTTCAACAAAACTGTATTGCAGCGCGCAGCGTAAACATATCGCAGGAACACAGCAATGAAAATAAAAAGGGAAGATGCCACGCTTTGTCTGGCAGCAGCGTCACATTGCGCCAGGATCCACTCAAAAACAGGCAAGCAAAACACTGGCTATAAACTATAACGCACGAACCCATGGGGAACAGAATTAAATGGCCACACTCCTGACTCACTGCAGGTTAGATTCCTAAAAATTGGCTCCCTTTTTCATTGAAAAACACCGAAGGCGTGCTTGCAAAATCGTCCGCTCTCTCAGCAGCTTCACAAGCCTCTGCTATCTTCCTCGCCACTTTGTTCACATATTTGTGAACTGTCGTGGTCCTTTCGAAGAAGGGACCGCGTTCATAACGCTCTTTGCAGTCACGGCAGGCTGTGCCGAGATTGTGAGCTGCCCCGATGACGCAGATATTATGTTCCATCAGCCCCTAGTGATGACACCTTCTGTTTGGTCGATGTAGGCTAGGGCACAGGGCAATGGTATTGAATAAACCACATTTTTTGGGCACCGTACACATGGTCTCTGGATTCTAACAGTGCAGTTATTGTTTGCAACAACGGTGGAATTCACCCTCCTGCGCAATTCTTAAAAGTTCTCTGGTGCAGGAAACACCACACGCACGCATGCTTTCTTGCCCATTTTTTTGAGGTTGTCGGTGATGACATGCTTGTAAAGAAACACGGCGACTTTCTTCACCTGATCTCTGTAGCCCCACCTTTGTTTGAATCATGCTTTTTTCTGTCTCCGAGCATGCTCTCAGCCGCAGACCACAACAGAGTACTCGGATAACCGGAACTTTTCAAACGGGTCACCTGGCTACGGAAGGCTGATTCCGGTCGATGCTCAAAAGATTTCGCGAGGTTGTTACAAAACGAAGACTTCATAATAGCCCGTTTCACTAGTTTGGAGTGTGCTGAACAAAAAGGGAGCATGGGTTTGTTCCCTCGCGTTTCGCAAGTCTCACACACGTGGCCAACAGAAAAGGGAATACCTGGGTCCAGAAATCTCATTAAGTTCTTTCCGGCAACTTCACGCGTCAAGATTAGTGGGTCAAGACACCCTGACAACTCTGACAAAAATTCAGAGGGCACTTTGGCGCTCCACGTCTCTCCAATTAACCCTGTCCTTTCCAAGCGACGACCGCCGTATCCCGGCAAATTTCTTAATCTCGTCCGCCCACCTAACTTTTTGCCGTCCACTGCTACGATTGCCTTCCCTTGGAAGCAAAAAAAAATTCAAGTTGCATTTGGGGCAATGAAATGGTGCACATATCTCACATATCGGCGCACACCAAAACACCCGCCGCGGTGACTTAATAGTTAAGGCGCTCAGATACTAAGCTGGAGAACCCGGGTTCGAACCCAACCATGGCGGCGGCGTTCCAATGGAGGCGAAAAGCAAAACGCGCCCGTGTGCTGTGAGATGCCAGTGCAGGTTAAAGATCACCAGGTGGTCGACATGATTCGGGAGACCTCCACTACGGTGCTTCTGTCATCCTTTCTTGACTTCCTAATTTATCCCTTCCCTTGCGGCGTGGTTCAGGTGTCCAACTGGACATGAGAGGCAGTTACTGCGTCATTTCTTTGCTCAAGAATCAATTTTAAGTTTTTTCACCTGAACATCGTCGTGATGGATGCAATATAGGAAGGCGTGAGACAAGAACGAAAGAAAGAGGTCCCGTAGTGGAGGGCTTCGGAATATCGACCACCTGGGAATATTTTACGTGCACTGACACCGCACGTAAAATGTTCATAGTGAAAACAGCGCCGGAAAATGAGACGAACGAAGAGACACAACGCAAGCGTTGTCTCGCAACTGAGTTTTGTTCGAAGAAAGCATTATTTAAGAGCTTTCTTATGCAGGAAAAACAAAAAATGAAAAGAAAGACAACCAAAACTACTGATCGTATATGAACGGTGACGAGACACACACATCATTTCCAGGGCCATGCGGCTGAGACAGTTATACATTTTTTCCGGAAAAAAAGAGCACTCTATCATTCAGAGCGAGAGAAGGATCGCTGATCCACCCGCCACTGCTATCGTAAATTTGAAATGCCTCTATAATTTCATGTGTTAATCTATCTTTATGATTGGCGTGGATGACGGTGCTACAGAAAAGAGGAGTACAAGTACCTATCTTTCGATGACGGGCAAGGTTGCACGAAGAATCGTTGGAGCAGCATTTTAATGTTAACTCAAATGAACATTTATGCATCACCCCGTCTAGCCTATGTAAACCGCTGCGCAAGTCAATGGTATCCTGTACACCACGCCCACATTGCATGGTACAAAGCGACTCTGATGGTTGATCTGGAAACCACCCATCTTTTTCTTTTGTTTTCTGTTTGTTGCCTTCACTTTTGCCTCCACTTGCCTGCACATATGGTGAAGTTTGCTCAGTGCAGGAAACAACATCAACGCCGTATCTTCCAGCATTATTATTTAACCCATGCGCTACACCATGAGTGTACGGCTCTGCCACAAACTTCTTTCTTTCTTGTTTCCGCCGATCAACTTTCTTCACCCATGCAAGAAATTTATCACATGCCCGAGAAATCAAATGGTAAGGGTAACCGCTTCCCCTTAATCGGGCAGGCTTACGCATCGCACTCTAATTAATCCTATCTTCACAAGATTTGGAAATGGCGGGTTTAGGTCACGAGAGAATAATGCCATTTTTTACCAGTTTTGTATGACTCTACTTGCTATTTAAGAGACTTAGTCGAGCAAGGAAAGTACAACGAGCAAACATGCTTCGTTCGTCTAATTTTCCCGGGCTGTTTTTACTTTGAATGAACACCAACTCGCCCAAATCGCTACGTAAAAGATCCCCAGGTGTTAAGTTTGACATCTTTTACAGTAAGCTTTGAAAGCTGCCATGGTATTAGTTGCATCTTTATCACTTCCGTTGGCAAGAAGCAATCTGAACACCTTGTCTGCCATTTCCGTTTGAGCTCGCTTTTGATGCAGTAGGTTGCAGAGGTAAGAATCAAACATTAAGACCTCTCGTTGCTAACGACAGTCCGCCAAATATCGAACCTGCTTTCTTGGTCCACCCTGTATAATGCGAAGAAATCTTCCTGAGTAGATCATGATGATTTTTTGCGCAAGCTTGATTTGCCCTCTCCCCTTCCCTTATTTTAGGCACTTGTGTACACTGCCTATATAGGGAGCATTGATCCGAATAAAACCAGTGGGCAGTTTGCGCTCTTTTCTTCTTCATCGTCTTTCCCGTGTTCTTTCATGTGTGCGGAACTTGTTCTTACGATAGGCAGGTGTCTAGGGAAGCGCTGACTCTGTCGGGAGAGAAGATGTCTTAGATGGTAAGGCGCATTGCAAAGACAGTCGACCCTGCTGGAATTCGCAAAAGATGCGCCGCTACCAAAAAGAGTAACGCTTGGGTTCTGTAGTTACCCTGTAACTGAATACGTCGGAGCAGCAACTCAGTGCTATAAATGTCAGAGGCATGGCCACATATCAAGACATTGTAACGGCCCCGTGCGCTGCAAAGTGTGTGCTGGCCCCCACTCGCACAAAGAATGCACTTCGAGAGCGCAACCTAAATGCGCTAACTGCGGTGGCCCTCACCCTGCTTCCTATGGAGGGTGTTATAAAAAGAAGGCAGCCACAGTTGCTCGCACGGCAGAGCAAACACAAGGGAAACCCCCTAAGCGCCATGAACCACCACCTAATCCCGACGTGGTTTTCACGACTACGGCAGCTCTTTCCGAGAATCAGTCAACACAGCGTGAGAAAGCACCTGACAAGACCTACGCAGATGTAGTAAAAAAGAAGCGTGGGAAGTCCGTTGGTTCTTCTCCTTCATCAAAGCTGCTGCAGCGTACTGCACAAGACCCGGCAAACAGCGTCGCTCGCTCTGAGCCTAAGGCGCCACAACATGACAGGAATATCAGCGACAGGCAGCAAACCGGAAACTCTGAACAAGATATCACAAGCCTACTCATTCCAATGCTGTTTGCAGCCGTCAAGGCTCTTATCCGTGCAAACCCCTCGTCAGGAGGACTCCCAGAAGTAGAAGCTATCCTTGCAATGGAGCCGTTGGTGTCGGTCTCCTACGCTCCGCAGGGGCGTAATACCACACTTCAGTAATCACGGATTCAACAGCGAGAACTTCGCCGCAGCTGACAATCCACAACATCTTTCGTACATGCACCATTTTCCAGTGGAACGCTCGCGGGCTACGCTCTAAACTCTCAGATTTCCGACAGCTCGTGCGAGCGTACCGCTTCCCCTTCATAGTCATCTGTGAATCACGCGTCGAGGGAAATTTCCGACTCCACGGATACTATTTCCATCATTCACAACGACCAGATAACGTCAGCAGATTGCTGATAAGCTTTCGCAAGGATATCCCGGCCTCACCGGTTGATGTCCCGCCTCACAGCGACAATGAATACGTGTGCGCTGTCACAGTTATTGCCGGACAACAATACACTCTGATTGGAGTATGTCTTGAGCCAGGCACGCCATTTGATGCTATGAGACTTGATAAATTGATAGCAAGGATGCCCTCACCGCATATTATTTGCGGAGACTTCAATGCTCATAATGAAATTTGGGGCAGCTCACATACATGTGCCCGAGGTGCCAAGCTTGCAAAACCTCTCTCCAAGCATTCAGTTCAGCCATTAAATGATGGCAGCATCACCTACCTCCGAGGCCCGACGATTACCAGCAGCATCGACGTGACATTTGTCGCAAGTTCATTCACCCACAACTTTGGCTGGTGCACTGATTTGGAGACACGCGGAAGCGACCATTACCCAATCCTCATATCGGCTTTCCATGCGCAGAGGAACCCAAAGAAATTCCTTACAAAATCTACAGACTGGGACGCATACAAAGGCGCTGTAAGCAGAAAAATTACTGCTGCAACTCGCAATGAGGAATTAGCATCAACAATGGCGTATTGCCTGAGAGCGAATACACAAATTACAACTAAAAATGATAGCCTACCTTCAAATGATGACACATTTCAAAGGCTCTGCGCTATACGCAGGCGAGCTGAAAGGAAAGCTCTGCGCACAAAAAGCCTCGATGACCTACGTGCATGCCGACGGGCACAACGTCACATTCGACGCTATAGGGATAAACTCAGTCGGCAAAAGTGGCGTGACTTTTGTTCTACGCTGGATGTGCGCCAACCAGTAACCAACATTTGGCGGATAGTTAGAGGTATGCGCACGCCACCTCAACAACTCCACCCCTTCGCTGCACTCTCCCTTCACGAACAAAAATCTATAAAAGAAGTCTCAGAAGAATACTGCAGGCTACTGTCGGCAGAGTCAGTTCATTCGACACTCTCCGCAAATGGTCAATCAGGCATCCCAAAGGCGGCAGTGCCAGCGTTAGACCTGCCTTCCACAATGGAAGAACTATCCACAGCTATCGCGGAGACAAATAGAAACACGTCTCCGGGTCATGATGAGGTGACCTATAAAGCCATTGCAAAGCTACCCCACACCTCCCGTCTTCGACTCCTGGAGTATTGCAATTCTTCCTGGATGACTGGTGAGGTCCCCACGGAATGGAAGCTAGCGAGAATTGTGGCTGTTTTGAAACCCTGTAAGCAGCCAACAAGCTACGCATCATTCCGGCCCATTGCCCTACTGAGCTGCGTAGGCAAGCTCATGGAGCGCATGATCTGCAAACGCATAACTTGGTTCCTAGAAAGCCGAAATGAGTTCCCCCAAGAAATGAACGGGTTCCGTCAAAACAGGTCTGCGACTGACAATATCATCTCCCTCGTCTAATCAATTGAGGAGTACCTACATCCCGACAGCAGTTTTCCTAGACATCAAGGCCGCCTTTGACTCTGTCTTTCACCATGCGATTCTCGCCGCCTTTGCCAGTCTTGGCCTTGGAGGACAGCTATACAAATAGATTGGGCATTATTTGAAAGAACGGCAAATTTTTATGACCACTCCAAACGGTCCAACATGCTTTCACGCAGTAGAGAGGGGCGTACCACAGCGAGCGGTGCTCAGCCCTCGCCTGTTCAATATTGCCCTTATACACATAAGAAGAAACCTTCCGCGAGGGGTCCGTATAACAATTTATGCTGATGATATCTGCATCTGGACCGCATCACGCTCGCGCTATATCACCCAGCAACGTCTACAGAGAGCGCTATTGCACATTTCGATGTACCTGGCTTCCAGAGGTCTTCGTCTCTCGCCAGAAAAGAGTGTTGCAATGGCGTTTACAAGAAAAACGATGACCCGATATCCGCTGCTCGTAGGCGGACGATCGCTACCACATGTACGATCTCAGCTATTCCTGGGTGTTGTAATCGACTATAATCTGTCATGGACTCCTCAAATCAAAAAACTCCGCGAGAGGATCACTGCAGAATCGCAAGTGTTTAGGTTCATGGCTGGAACAAGGTGGGGTAGCAACTGCCGAACAATGATTCTGCTTGAAAAAGCCTACGTTGAAGGAACCTTGCGCTACTGTCTACCAGTGTTTCAAAGATTATCTACATCAAGCAATAAGTCTCTCGTTGCCGCACGGAACAACTGCCTGCGAATCTGTCTTGGCCTCCCAAAGGGTTCCTCTGCATCAGGAAGAGTAGCGGAGGCAGGATGTCTCCCACTAGAGGTAATTGCCGCCCAGGAAACTATGCGTACCCATCTCCGCCATGTTCTTCAAGGGAAGAAGCACTTCCTGCAGCGTGTCCACCTAACTCACAGCAACTCTAGCTTTGGCCAGGCAGTGCAGCTCCTGCCCATCCCTACTATTAATCAGCCACAGAAACTACTACCTCTGGCCTTTTCCCCATGGACACTCTCTCCTCTAAAGCTGACGAAGTTTGTTCCAGGTGTGAATGCAAAGAGCCGCATGCCACAGGCAGCGCTTCTGCAAACTACTCTCGCCTACTTAACGGAGGAATATAGGCAGCACACCCATATCTTCACCGATGGTTCAACTACTAAAGAAACCTCTTCATGTGGCCTTTATGTGCCCTCAACAGGCCATGCCCTTTCTTACCGGCTGCAGCGGAGGACATCCTCTACGACAGCTGAGCTTCACGGAATTAAGGAAGCTGTTTCTTACATCCAGCGCCGAACCGCCGACCGTTGGGTTATCTTCACCGATTCGAAAGCATCTCTCCAGATCCTGGCCAACCTGCTGAAGAAAACGAATCAACAGCCAGTTTCCCTGGACATCGGATATCTACATCATCTAGCTATTGCCGCAGGCCACTGCATAACATTTCAGTGGGTACCTGCTTACTGTGGCATTCAGGCTAATGAAAGAGCAGATGAAGCGGCCCGTAAGGGCCATCAACATCGCAGATACATTAGAACTTTTTTTACGAAATCTGATGCGTCCCAGGTGGCCAAAAGTTTTGCTTCCGAAGAAATGTATCGGCTTTGGAGTTTGCCGACATATCAGTACCAATTTCTTCACTCAATCGACCCACATCTTAGATCAAGACTCTCACCCAGAATTCCTCGACATCTGGAAACACTTTATCATCGACTTCGTCTTAATGCTGCATATACAAACGGCTTACGCTACCGTTTTAGACAAGTGGACAGTCCGCACTGTGACAACTGTGCCGCGATAGAAACTGTGGAGCATATCTTGCTTGAGTGCCCTGCATATGCTAACGAGCGTGCGTACTATGAACATTGCATGCAGAAGCTCTGCTCAGTGCCCCTTACAATGGACAAAGTTTTAGGTCCCTTAGCCTGCCTTAGGCAACAGAGACTTGCAATGACTTTTCTATTCACATATTTAAAAGACATTGGACATCTCGATAAGCTTTAAATTCACTTGCACGTCACCTTCATGCATTCTTCATGCAGTGAACTTCGTCAGCCCATTTGACGGACTATGCACTCCATCATTCCGTAGGTTACATCAATACTCGCCATTGCATCCTTAGTACCCATTTCATGGCCGCATTTTATCTTCGTTTTTTTTTACCTCTTCCACTCTGCTCTCCTTCTGTCTTTATCTCCCAAATTCCCCTCCCTACGCAGAGTAGCATGCCAGCGATTTTTAAACGCCGGCTAAATTCTCTGCTCTTCATTAAAGAGTCTCTCTCTCTCTCTCTCTCTCTCGACCCTGCCAACTATGTGGCAGTAACGCAGAATAAAGTGCGGTAGCTTATGCTGATAATTCACGATTGCCCTGGGCTATACAGCAAGGGAAGTTGACACCGAAAATGTTGAACTGAGGCGACCTCGCAAAATGTCCTGTAACATCGCCTGGATGACACCACCGTACCTCCGCAGGTGGCTCGTTAAACAGATATGTGACCACTTCCTGTTCGTGAAGCGTGTAGTATTCCAGAGCTACTGCCATCGATCGGGAATGAATTCCCAACACAAAGCGCTCACAATGCACATCGCCGTACGGAAGCTGAGATGCTTTCAGGCAATCCATGAGCATTCCGCAGGTGCCAGTGCACCTGCAAACCCCCAGTCCGTTACATCACCCTCGATTCGAGAAACGATGGCAAAAAATAGAAGAGAATGACTGTGATAGCATCGAGTTCCAAACACGCGCCGCTGGAAGCCTGGCGCGGACTGATGTGAGCAGCGGATAAGCAATCGCTTCCTCTAAAAGCTCGTCAGACAATAAATGTCCCATTCCTTGTTCTGCACCTGCGGCTGCTACTCATATGCTTGCTTTTAATTTCTGCTCTAAAAAGCTGGGCATTGAAGTAGTTGCAGGCCGGAAAAAAGCGTTCACCTCCAACTTTTAAAAGTTCGCTAGTATGAGGCTATAGTTCTTCTGAAGAGCAGCTACGAGGGCCTACTCTGGTGCATGAGTAATAGGAAAGGCTTTTGCAGGCATTACAGAAAAGACAAGAAGGAATGACAATTTCTAGGAGTTCTCTACGTGGCTCATTTTCAGTGGTTTGGGCCGAATCCCTATTGTTCCCATTCCCAATACTCCGCATTGAGAAATACCGATAGGGTAAAGTGCTGGTAAAACTTTTCAACGCACACCGTTGCGGCTTAGTACATGTTTTGGCATGCGAGGTTTGATCTTTGAAGATGCAGAGAGAGGTAAACTGACTGCGTTACCCCGGGTATGTTTTGTCTTTCTTTTCGGGTGACGTGCCTTGAGTGATCCAACCTGAGGTTGCGCTAGTGATGGAAACAGTCGCCAGTCATTCTAAGCGGAATAATCTCTGGTAAATTTTCGCAAATCTCTTTCAAGGTGTCAAGAGCATGCTCTAAACTCGTAGCGCAAGTTTGTAGTGTTTACACCTGGCGTATAGCTTCAATCAGGAACAGCCTTCGGGAATGTTCCAGTGAGAGCCACCCGATAAGACTCCAGATTTCCTACCACGTTCTCGGCGAAACGGCCATCTGAAAGAATTTGTAACTAAACATTTGAGAACTCTGCCCGGCTGTTAAACTTAGCAACAAAGTCGAACTGACGTAGTCATTCGTCTTTCATCACACCACCAACACCGCCAAAGGTAGGAGGCGCCCCAGCTTCTAGGGGGTGGGCTTGGAAAGTCTGGCTGTTGTCTATGTTGAAGATGTTTGTTTTTCTGGAGTTATGATACGGAATTCAGGGTCCGTGTTCCAGTGTCAGCTCTCCTTGACGGCGGCTGCATCGGAAATCCTCTTCGGTCTGGAGAGCAGCAGTAACACTTCTGACCTGCCTTACTTGATACGAGCCTTAGTTGCTGCGTTAATCCTTATGCAGCACTTAAAAAAAGGTATTGTTTTGTGTCGGTCAAAATATCATATGGAAGGACAACAAACTTAAATGTCAATTATTAGTACGGCGGACTTGTGCCTAGAAAGAAGAATGCCAGCATCGCTCGTGAAGAAAGAATACGGCCATCGTACACACCACGTCCCGCGTCGCACAACGAAAGGATAAAGCTGAAAAGCGACAGCAAAAAGCAAAATAAAACCTCATTGCAAAATATGAGGTACAAAACAGAACTTTTTGAATTCTATCAGTGTGGTTCTATAGCCAACCTAAAGTGCCCAAGCGGCACAGAAATGTCTCAAATGGCCACCAAACTCTGCGGCAGTAAGCTGCTTGCTCGTAAAAACCGTGACACTCCTTCCTTTCATAATTGGTCACACGGAACGTTTCACGGAAAATAAAGAAGATTGGAGAGGAGAACGCTGTACACGCTGCTAAACTGAAAGTACGGGAAAGGGTTTACTATCCCCCCTCCCGAAAACCGCAAGACGCGAAGATTGCATTTCAGTAATATATAGCATATGGATGAAAATCGAACACATTCTTAGGTATGTGCGTATTGCTCATTTGACACACATATGCTCGCCTAATTTTGGTGTCCTAAAAATGTATTTTTCCAGCTCTCGAGTAGTACAACTGCTTTAGGGAGATGTCGAAGAGGACGCTGTGTGAGGTACACTGGTAAGTCACAACATTTGCGCACATTTATTTTGGTTTTCTTTTCATATTCTTGTGATTCGCGCTAAATAAAATAGGATAATGATTTGAGACCTTCAGAAATAGAATCAGCTTTCAGGATTTCGTCCGAAGTTGGCCTTCAGTTGCAGAACTCTAATAAACGACAGGTTCATTAGAATTCCAATGATTACATCACAAATAATCTTAGCGAACAGTGATTTTTTACGGTTTAAGGATTATATACCAGCTCTGAATTACCATTAAACCAAAAGGGAAATGCAAATCCTCTCACTAATTTACGAATGCAACGTTACCGCTACACAAATCTGATGCCATATTTTGTTCAGCGTACTTACTGCATATAGTAACGAAAACAGGGTCAAGATAAAAGCCGCGTTTTACGTGGCTGTGTTCAAGTGCGCCAACACTGAATGCTCTCACTTGGAAATCTCGAAGATATAGTAGTAAACAGAAATAAGAGCCCCCCCCCCCCCTTTCGTTTTCTGAAGCTTGTTGCTCTGCATGCGGCGCGACGAGACGAAGCCCTCCTGATGTCCAGACGGGTGCGCTGTGTCGGTCTCCACAGCAGGAGGGTTTTTATTTATTTATTTATTTATTTGAATTTTCTGTAGCGCCGTGACAGCATAATTGTAGGGGGAGGATACATACTACGTACAGTCAGGCCGGAATGAAACGCGAACACGCATATGTCATACATTTCTATTTTGCAGCGAAATATTCCTTTACAACCTATTTACGATTATGCCCTTCGGCAGACCCTTTATTCAGACACATGAATCAGGCTAGCTGCACACTACAGCTGAAAGTAAGCAGGTAAAATATTTTGTTTTCCTGACATGCGCGGTTCGCGTTTCAATCCGGCCTGACTGTACATGTTAAACAAACAACATGGGCTAACCAGTTAGTGATCAGGGGGTCAGGGGGCGCCCTTAAGCAGACCAACAAACTTCACAAAACGAGGGGAGAGACTCCCTTACTATTGCTCACGACTCTACACTGAATAAGCAAATAAACATGAATTTTTACTGCACTTAAGCAAACTTTCATTAAAGGAGTGTAATGAGCTAATTTTGATGTCATGTTTTCTGTTCTACATTGATGTGTGATGTTTTCGTCTCTACTAGGTATTAATCACCATGTGCATTCTCCTGCGAGCGTTAAATAGCTTATAATCGAATTTTTTTGTCGCGCTGTTTCTGTGTCGGTCCCAAAAGCCATACAATTGCTTTGACGTCAAAGAGTGGCTATAGCTGACGTGAGACGTATAAAAACTGCGATATAGCTATTTCTAAATTTCAATACACTACAGTTCTGAAGCCAGCCTTCCTCAAGAGCTGGCATGACAACGAATGTAGAAGCTACTATCATATTGCAGTTTTTCAGGCCTCACATGACATATAACCATATTTTGACACAATGACCTTGTGCAGTTGAAACCGAAGTACCACTGGAAAGAAATTCGAATATGAATTATTTACGAACTGTACGAGGATACCACGTGGTAATACATGTATAGTAATGTATTACGCGTCATTAAGCCGAAGACGCGCGCCCAGGGGTTAATTGTGTATACTCCTTTGAAAACGCACCGGCCATGTGGGAAACAGATGATCACAGAACGTAACACAGATAGTTTTACCTCTGTGAACTTCTACTAGTACAAGATACTGGCGAGTGAGCTGCGGAGGATAGCGCTTCAGCTGCGCTTACATATTCAGCAGCTACATCGGATATATCATATTCTATTCGCTGACACTGTAAGTCGAGAGAAGGCAGATGACCATTTTTTATTTATAAACAGCGTGTTTTGCACAACTAAAAACTGCTGACCACTGGATCAACAAAATTCGAAGCTTTTTTTTTTTTCGGGATGTGCTAGTAGCCGGGTAGTGGTGCTCAAAGACAAAGCCACTAAAGCCTTTAGCTTTAAGTTATCTAGCGGGCAAAATGGATTCTGAATTCGAATCTCGAGAACAAAGCTATAAAGAGACATTTCTTTGCGTCGAGCTTACCGAGTCGCTCGAAAAATGTCTTCTTCACTGACATGCATATTTACAGTGGTGAACTGTATCCCGAACTTTTGTTTCTGAAGGGCGATTACTTACGTAGGTCTGCCGGAGACGAGCACTAGGCATGAAGACAAACTTACAATTTATTCCCACCCATTCTTCGTCCAAATAACTAATGCAGGCTGCTGAGGCCTTCCTCTCAGTTGTGCGGTTTTAGTAGCCCGAATTCCGGCAAGCCGCAGCATGTGTATCGAAGGTAGCAGGCTAGCGCATATGTTCTACAGAGGTTGCAAACCGTATGTGGTTTGTATATGTGGTTTCGGTTCCGGTTTGGGGATCACCTGCCGCCAGAGGCACCAGTGTCGCTATGTGTATATATATGACTGTATGTGGCAATAAAGGGGAATTGTTTGGTTGCTAGCAGTTCGTGTACTTGGGCGGCACCCGCCGCTACAACATTGGCGACGAGGACGGGATCATTTCGGGGGGCGTGACTTTCGCCGCTTGCTTTCCGGCGCCATGAGCAATTCTGGAATCGCGCCGCCGCCCCCGTTCCTGCCTGTGCCTGGTCGGCCTGCTGTTGCGTGGCCGCAATGGTTCCGCATCTTCGAGAACTACCTGCTTGCTTCGGGGGCCTCTGACTGCACGCCGGATCGTCGCAAAGCACTACTTCTTCACAGCCTCGGCGTAAAAGGTCAGCGCATATTTTACACATTACCACTTCCATCGTTGGACAACGCCAAGCTCGGTGAGCAAACTGCTACTGATAAAGCTTCGGAAGATAGCAAGGGCACAGGCGATACAAGGCCTGAAGTATCGTCGTACGATATCGCAGTCGCCGCTCTGCACGCTCATTTTTCGGCAACAAGCAATGTTGTTGCCGAACGGCATCGTTTCAGTAGGCGAGTTCAGCAAGCTGGTGAATCAGTGAATGAGTACATCACAGCATTGCGGGAGCTTTCTGCTACATGCTCTTTTCCTGTCGAAGAAGATTCGCTGCGTGACCAGTTCGTTGCGGGTATTTCGTCTCGGAGCTTGCGCGAGCGTCTTCTGCTTGAAGGATCGTCTCTCTCGTTCGCTAGAGCAGTACTACTGGCCAGGCAGTTTGAGCAGGCGTACAATGATCTGCAAGAATTTCCTTCTGTAGATGTTGGACGCATAAATACTCGTGGAAATACGACTACGCGTACACCAGAATCCGATGAGAGCTCGAAGCGGGCGCACAACCGCCAGTCTCAATGTTACCGCTGCGGTTCATCCCAGCACAATGCAGCATCAGTTCGCTGTCCAGCCAAAAGCAAGCGCTGCCACCATTGCGGTGTCATGGGTCACTTCCGCTATGTTTGCCAGAAACGAGGCTCCGCTCCGGTGCGTGAGTTAGACAGCCAAGATTCTCCGAGCGAGGAAGTTTTGAGCATTCTGGCTGTGACGTCGGCCGCTCGCTCCGCTGTTCACGTCACAGTTTCGATTGGCCGTGCGGACATAACTTTCCTTGTAGATTCTGGGTCGTCAGTTTCCATTGTTGCACACGATCCTTTTTAGCAGTATTTTGAAGGCCAAGTACTTTTGGCCCCGACTGTTCGGTTACTGGACTATTCAAAACAGCCAATTCCGGTTCGTGGCTGTTTCTTCGCTGACGTTACGTACAAAGCTAGCACAACAAGCCTTCTTTTCTACGTCGTTGAACAGGGCACCTCACTCTTGGGTATCGATGCCATCAAAGCCCTCGGTCTACAGATTGATGGGTCATCTCTTCAATGCCTTGAAATGACGCTAACTTCTAATTCTCGAAGGGAACAGCGCCCTGACCCGACGAAAGCCGTGCAGGATATTAACCTCCCAAAAGAATTAGTTGGCGAGTTTGGATCTCTTTTCGATCCAGGCCTTGGCCTCGCGAAAGGTTTTGTGCATCACGTCAAAACGCGATCCACGGTGCAGCCAGTGCAATCCAAACTTCGCCGCCTTCCGCTCTCGCTACGACCATTGGTCTCGGAAGAGCTCTATCGGTTGGAAAATCTGGACGTGATAGAGAGGGTGGAGGCATCTGAATGGGTGTCACCCATTGTGGTCGTTAAGAAAGAGGGAGGTATTCGCCTCTGTGTAGACCTTCGACAAGCAAACAAAGCTATCGTAATAGACAGCTTTCCCCTTCCTCATACAGAAGAGCTATTGCATAGTTTAGTGGGGGCTACAAATTTTTCTAAGCTAGACCTCGCATCAGCTTACCACCAGGTCATGCTTCACCCTGCGGGCCGCGATTTGACCGCATTTATAACTCACGAAGGCCTCTTTCGTTTTAAACGAGTGTGCTTCGGACTGGCTTCCGCGCCTTCTGCATTTCAGAGTATGATGTCCAAAGTCCTGCAAGGATGTAAGGGCGTGCTCTTCTATATAGATGACATTATAGTCTTTGGGCGGGGCCGGCAGGAGCACACAGATAACCTTGCAGAAGTACTTAAACGCATTAAAGAGGCAGGACTCAAACTGAACAGCAAATGTATTTTCGATACGCAGGAACTTTCATTTTTGGGTCACAGGATCACAGCAAGTGGTATTGTTCCGCTGGAGCAAAAGGTTGCTTCCATCAAGGATACACCGGCACCCACCAATGCAGCCAGCCTTCGATCGTTCCTGGGACTGGTCGAATACTACTCTAGGCTCGTTCCCAACTTTGCCGATATGGTTGAACCGATGCGCGTTCTGCTTCGAAAGGGGCAACCATTTGTTTGGTCTGGCAAGGTAGACTCCAGTTTTCGAAAGATCAAAGAGGCACTTGCGTCCAACATCGTCCTGCGGATGTTCGATGCATCTCTTCCAGTTGTTGTTTCCACTGACGCTTCAGACTGTGGGCTTGGAGCGGTTCTCCAACAGGTGGAGGGAGAGAAACTGCACACTGTCGCCTTTGCTTCTCGAGCGCTTTCCTCTGCAGAGAGGAGATATTCAGTAGGAGAACGCGAAGCGCTTGCGTGTGTTTGGGCGTGCGAGAAGTGGCATGTTTACTTGTGGGGACGCCATATCACGTTGCTTACTGACCACCAAGCCTTGGTCGCATTGCTGTCTACTCAAGGGGCAGGAAGGCGTCCTTTGCGAATAGCACGGTGGGCGGAGCGCCTAATACAGTACAACTATACAGTAAACTACCGGAAGGGTTCGCAAAATCGAGTAGCAGATGCGCTCTCTCGTCTCCCTGCGTCACCTTCTTAGGAAGAAGAGACTTTACCAGATGAAACTGTATCAGTTGCCCTTATATCTTCTTGCATTACCAGGGAAGAGTTTGAACAGGCCCAGTCGGAAGACAGCACACTGCAACGAATCAAGGCCTACATTGAATCGTCCTGGCCTGCGCAAAAATCTCTGCCGGGTGAGCTTCAAACTTTCTTCAAGCTTCGCGATAAACTGTCAGTGGTGGACAATTTGATTTTGCGTGGCGAACGCCTTGTGGTTCCCGCATCACTTACAGCGCGGATAATTACCGCTGCTCATGAGGCTCACCCTGGAATTGTACGAACGAAAGCACGTCTGCGAGAAAAATTTTGCTGGCCAGCCATGGACAGGCAAGTCGAGCTAGCTATTCAAACGTCTAGTATATGCCAGGCAGCGGACAAGAGCACGAAGGTTATGGCTGCACCATTGAACCCGGTCCCCTTACCAAAGGAACCGTGGCTAAAGCTCGGCATGGACATTGTTGGCCCATTTGAGAGAGCACCACACGATTGTCTATATGCGATCACGCTGGTCGACTACTTTTCTAAGTGGCCCAAAGTATACTTTTGCAACCAAGCCACAACACGCACAGTAACAGGCTTCTTGCTGTCAGTGTTCGCACGAGAAGATTACCCAGAGGAAATTGTTTGCCATAACGGGCCACAGTTTTCTTCTAGAGAGTTCCAAGCTTTTCTGCAGGATCGCGGCATCCGCTTGCGGCATTCATCCGTATACTACCCGCAAGCAAACGGACAGGTAGAACGGTTCAACAGTTTTTAAAAGCTTTGTTCAAGTGGCTACACTCGAGCACCGTCCCTTACGCCAAACGGTAACAGAACACTTGGGCATTTACCGGTGTACGCCGCATGCCACAACTGCAGTTGCCCCAGCACTTCTCCTGCATGGACGTCTGCCAAGGACTCGGCTCGATGTCGTTGGGTATCCGTCAGCAATATTTGCAACCGACCCTAGTTCAGAGCTCCACCGCCTACGCGAACGGGTGAAGCAAAAGCAGCAATCCAGTAAACTATACACAGACGCTCTCAGGGACGCAAGGGAAACCAAAGTGGATGTTGGTGACCTTGTACGAGTACGCAGACCGACAACTGCTTTTAAAGGTGACCTGGCCTTTAGCCGCCCAAGAAAAGTGATAAGAAAGCAGGGGCGATCGTCTTTCCAACTTGATGATGGAAAAACATGGAACGCTTCAAAGTTGTCAAGGATGCCACGAGCTTCTGCATCTCTCTGTGGGTGGGGGGGAAAGGAGTGATACAAATGACACAGCTAGGGAAAGCAGATCACCGCCTACCTTGCAGAGACGCGTTTCAGAAGCGCCAACCGGAACTTCATCTGTGGCTGCTGCGAAGGAGCCGCCTATGCCACCAGTGACCGGCTGTGAGCCGGAAGAGACTTCGCCTGCCTCCAGTGGTTTATCAGAAGCATCGGGACCTCAGCGTAGGGTACAGCCATCAAGGAATAGACGACCTTCAAACCGCTATGGACACTAAGTACAGAAAGACACGTTTTGCAGTGAACATGAACCTGTCACAATCTGCACGAGTGTTGAGTTTGCTGACGTTGTGAAATATGGACATAAATGGAGTTGTATCTTGTTTTCCTCTTTTTGTTTTATATTTTTTTATGAAGTGCATAAGACAAGCACATTGTTGTTACTGTAAATATAATTCTGTAAAAAGCACTAACGTACTGCCACTACTAAATCACTAACCGATGTAGCTGTTCTTATTATAAGGAAGGGAATATGCTGTATATGTGGTTTCGGTTCCGGTTTGGGGATCACCTGCCGCCAGAGGCACCAGTGTCGCTATGTGTATATATATGAGTGTATGTGGCAATAAAGGGGAATTGTTTGGTTGTTAGCAGTTCGTGTACTTGGGCGGCACCCGCCGCTAGAACAGTAACACAGATAGTTTTACCTCTGAACTTCTACTAGTACAAGATACTGGCGAGTGAGCTGCGGAGGATAGCGCTTCAGCTGCGCTTACATATTCAGCAGCTACATCGGATATATCATATTCTATTCGCTGACACTGTAAGTCGAGAGAAGGCAGATGACCATTTTTTATTTATAAACAGCGTGTTTTGCACAACTAAAAACTGCTGACCACTGGATCAACAAAATTCGAAGCTTTTTTTTTTTTTCGGGATGTGCTAGTAGCCGGGTAGTGGTGCTCAAAGACAAAGCCACTAAAGCCTTTGGTTTTAAGTTATCTAGCGGGCAAAATGGATCCTGAATTCGAATCTCGGGAACAAAGCTATAAAGAGACATTTCTTTGCGTCGAGCTTACCGAGTCGCTCGCAAAATGTCTTCTTCACCGACATGCATATTTACAGTGGTGAATTGTATCCCGAACTTTTGTTTCTGAAGGGCGATTACTTACGTAGTGCTGCCGGAGACGAGCACTAGGCATGAAGACAAACTCACAATTTATTCCTACCCATTCTTCGTCCAAATAACTAATGCAGGCTGCGGAGGCCTTCCTCTCAGTTGTGCGGTTTTAGTAGCCCGAATTCCGGCAAGCCGCAGCATGTGTATCGAAGGTAGCAGGCTAGCGCATATGTTCTACAGAGGTTGCAAACCTCTTATTCTCCACCCCTTCCTGAGGTTGTCTAAGGATGCTTGGACACATGTACTGTTACACATCTTTGCGGTGCAATGCGGTGGGCAGACGTTCCCACTCGCAGCATCAAGTTGGCGGGAGCTTCGAAGTGGAGGACGTTCGATGGCGAAAATGAAAGCTCCCTTCTGAATGGCTGCTTATTGCGAAAGGTTGCGGCTTTCGTAAGGGAGCTTTTGCTGGAAGTTATAGGACTAGTTTATGGCTTTCAAGGCTGGCTAGCATCATTGTGCGCCGCTCTCTTCTATTTGTTTTTGTAGCGAAAGCTGAAATAGGCTAGCAGAAGCGCAGTTTGCGATGCGTACCAAAGGCCACTACTGCACCTGCGCCGTTACCATGGCAACCATGGCACCGCAGCCGCTGTACTGCACTGTGCATGCGCAGAGTCACGCCGCGCAGCTGAGATATAAGCCGAAAGCGGTGTGCTTGCTCCTCAAATGCGCATCATGGAAGAAGGAGAGCGGCCATGCTCGTCACGCAAGCAGTACAGGCTGCGTGAAATTGAGTCTTCCGATCCAGAAGTCGTCGCATGGTACAAGGACGGCCGACAGCGCGAAAACGAGCGAGAAAGGCCAAGCGGGTGGCGGAGGAGCCAGAAGAACGAGAGGAACGTCTCGCGACGAGACGCCGCCAAGCTGCTGAACGACAGCGCGCGCGTGTCGCTAACGGAATGTCAGCAGACGAAACTGCTTTCGCTGCTTATATCCTGGCCTAGCTGAGCTAAGCCACTGCCATTTGTTTTACAACACAGGTGCAGCGGCGGAGAAACCCCGCGAACTATTCCTGACGAAACGCTGCTACAGTTTTCGCTGGAACCTTCGCGTTGAGAGCTAGCGGCTTAAAAATGAAAAAGGGTGGTTCTGTTATATGTTATCATTAAGTACGTAAACTGCAGCGCTTCAACGGCTTTTTGAATGAATGCCGAGGGAACAGGGTTCTCCCACATTTTTCAAATTGGACAATAATCACTGACGACTTGTACACAGCTTTTTTTTTCACAATCGGGCGGACTGCAGATGCCAGTGGAATGACCATTGGCAGTGAAGTTTTCGTTAGGTGGAAAATAACTACAGTTGCTATAGAGAACGTTCCACAGCCTAAGCACCACCTAAGCGCTACAGGTTCACTAGGGCGTCCTTGAACTTAACCATATATGCAGCCTTTGCAGCTAAGACAGAAATAGGTAATAAAAAAATTAAAAAAGAAACATAAGGAAAATGCCGCAAAAAGGAGTTCGGAAAGAAAGGAAGCAAGAGGGCCAGTGCTATCCTGTTTCCTTTCTTTCCGTTCTCGGTTTTCGCGCTATTTTCCTTAAGTATCACTAACTCGGCCTTTTTGCCATTGTATTAAAATAACAAAATTTTGTGACGCAATAAGAATAAAATAAATAAAAAGATATTGGACACTTACAGCGTTCGGAAACAATAAATCGCAAAACGGCACGTCTTTCTCTAAAGAGATTTTATGCTCGGCAAGAAACCGTCCACATTATCCTACTCTCTTCTAAACAGTATTAATAAAATTACGGCGATCACATGATTATATAAATGTAAGTTTATTTAAAAGACAAGTCCTCAACACATAAATAAATCAGAATGATCGAAGTCAAATTGTAAGAAGGGAGCTGTTGGCATTCAGGGATCACTCATCGCAGCAAAAATGGGAGTAGAGGCGAGGACATAAAATAAAGAATAATCTCGTTCTTGTTTGACGTGTCGTAACCTCTTGAAATCCTGCTAATGCAATAGAAGAAAATTATTATAATTTTTTAATCTACCTGAGACGCCCAACCTATTAGGTGCTCTCAGCTCCGCTTTTACGGCAGCAGCGCAGTCACGCTGAGTTTCGGTGGTGAAAGAAGATGACGACTCAAGAGGTTTGGAGCTCGCGTGCTGAACGAACGCTTCGCCTGGGCTGTTGTCGAAAGCCGCAAACGACCAGGAATAAGCTGAGCCACAACCAACTTAACATTACGAAGAGTATCTGTGCTGTGTTCTCAGATGAAGGCAGAAAATTTGGCAAGTACTGAAAGCCCAAATTTTCAACGGCCAGTTTCAATACATATTCCGTAAACATTAAGTATCCTCAAACTCAGCTGGAGGAACAGTGTTTTTCCCAAGTGAAAAGAGCGGATGGATTTCATCCAGTAGAATGGTAATACAACCACGAGGAGAAGGGGAAGAATGTATTACTGGCGATAGGCTGTCTAGTTCGTATGAATTGAAGGTGCTTACAGCTCTTCATGACTTACTAGTTCGAGACCGCTTTTTATTGAAATGGAAGGCCGAATTAGCAAGAAGTTGCATGCGATGAAAGTGCCTTATTTCCCAGCAATTCAAGTTAAACAAAAAATTTGCCTTGTTCTCCACTGATCGTAATGCCTAGAAAACTGAGGCGGTGCTTGAAATGAGAGCGTCAGTTTTTGCTATAGTTCCAGAGGACAAGTTAATATTACAGTGAATGATATAAAAAAAAAACTGAACATGGAGAAGAAACCCAGGAAAAGGAAATAGTTCATGCAGATTCGGTAGGCATGTGGCGGACAATTTTTAGTGTTCTGAGCAGGCGGAGGGAGCAAAGAAAAGAATCGTTTTTGCCACACCACAACCAGCATTGCGCCAATCATGTTCATTCTAATCTAGTATCGGACTGATATTCACGTCTTCATTCGAAGTGCTTCCTCGAAACAAACCTCACTGGCCCGCTGCTAAAAAAGAACGGACGCAGAAATAAAAAATACGGGCATGTCCAGGACACAACTTGTTGACGGAAGGCTCGCGCTCAAGGCGGAAAGGACGTCCGGGACGTACGGATGCACGAACCTTACCGCCATGCTGTTAGGTCACGTGTGCTGTGCCCGGTGTGTAGATTGCATTTTTTTTCTTTGGTCAAAGTCGCTTTACGCGCCTCCTCAACCGAACTATAGAGCATCCGAGCATGTATTTAAGATACCACTGTTGCCACTGCAATGGCACTGTTGGAATGACACCTTATAATGGGAAAGAGCGGAAAAGAGTGGTTGAAAATGACGACCATCGGACAAACAAACATTTTTCATTTGTTTCATTATTGGTGGCCAGGGGGAGAGGCAAGAAATACGCAAACACCAGCAGAAACAAGTGTTGCGTGTGTATTAATTTCGCCGTGTAGCGGCTTACTGAGGAGGTCGAAGAGGAAGAAGAGGGACGCGCGCGCAGACTGATCTGGGCTCTGAGCCTTGTGCGGCCAGCTTTGTTGGGTAGAGCTCTCGCCTGTATTAAAACCATTTAATTCGCTACATTTGCTGGAGGTGCTGGGTGAAAACGTCCTGGATTCACCAGTACCCCGTCGCAGCCGCCGTGTAGCAGGTTCTATTTATTTGACGATATATTTTTTTTACCATTGAGGTAAAGAAACATTTATCCCCTGAATAGTGCCTTTCAATGGCTACCACGCAAGCTACACAAACCAAGTAACAGCGCGCTGAAGAAGAGACGACCTTGCCCCATTAGCGAGACCCACGCAAATTACGCGGCAAGACCGAAGAGGGTGTTGAACAGTAGCTGAAACATTATGAAAGGTGAAGCAAATACAACCTTTGGAACTCTACCGGCCGCCTGTACAACGTTGTTTTCTTCTGGCTCGCACGGCTGTGGTTTGGATTGACAACACGAGCAAACTCTCACGACCTGGAGCTGGTTTGATGAAGAAATCACGAAAAACTTTGGCAATACTCTTGCGAAGAGGGAACGCGCTGAGCATCATTTTTCCCAAAGAGCCCAACTACTCCGTGAAACATGCACGCGATACATCGAGGAAGTATTGAAACTTTGTCGCAAGATCAACCGGCAGATGCTAGAAGAAGATAAGGCAGAGCACCTCCTCAAGAGGATTGCTGAGGACGTGTATAAATGCATTTTTCACGAGACACCCTTGCTACGGTTGCAGATGTCATAATGAAATGCCTTGTACTTGAGACGCTCAAAGCACGGCGGATAGCGGCTAAATTCGGCTGCCTTTCCAATGTGACAACCGTCGCCAGCATCGACATCCCCGAGACAGAAGACATCGCTTCTATAGTCAGGATGATCATAAACCTGGAGTTGGCTGCTCAGTGGCGACGTACAGATATTGATCAGCTTTACCAATAGACATCGAAGTCCATGCCTTCAGGGAGCAGCCTACGCCATGGAATGCACAAAATAACAACGATCCATCTTACAACTACGATATTGAACGGACGCAGCAATCGACGTCGCACCCTTATTTCCAGCATCTTCTATCTCGTCCTGAGACCTTCGCGCATCCATCGCTTCTCCTCGGCCTCCAAGGGATCCTGCTGCGAGTTACCGGAGCCGTCAGCCGCCGATATGTTACGCCTGAGGGGGCAGCGGACACATCTCCCGCTTTAGCCTGCATCGCCATTTTTCTCGACCACCTGTACAACATACGACGCTTCAGGAATGACGCCCAGTGGGAGCAGCCACCCGCTACCTTCTATTCTCCTTCTCCCCAACGCGGTACACACAATGACTTCCTGTCTCCGATCGCAGCATCACTCCGCCGCCGCAGCGACAATGCCGTTCATCATCCCCACTAACGCTGCTTCATTTCTCCACCACTGGGAAATTAGTTGGAGCGACGGATGGTAATAATGTAGCCGCACAGTCAATATCGCGAATATCTCTGCCTGTATTCACGCTGAAGAACAAAGTGTCAGTGTCTGTAGCCAATCATGAAACAGATCGTTTGGATGACAATGGTGCCGCTGTCTCAGTTATGAGCCTTTCACTTAAAACTTCCTTTGACAGAAAAATTATGTTTGTGTGGGTCAGAGTCGGTACGTTTTGTGGAGTTGGGGGTGAAACTTTAGCTCAGGTTGGCCTGTGCTCAGCTTCAGTTGTGCTTGGTGACGAGTGCTACAGAACAGAATTTGTTGTATTAAGGCGTGCTTCGCATGTTGTGATCTTGGCTGTTGGCTTTTTGCACGAGTGTGGTGCAACACTAGACTTCAGTGCCATTGAAATTTCTTTGAAGCCAAACATTGTCCCTGTGTTAGGGCATAATATGTCGCAGTATGATGAAGGCGTTCTCTCCCTGTAGGAAGATGTGCTGCCACCTACGATCAAGGCAACACTTGTGCCTGTGAAATGGTCCGAACTCTTCGTGGGCACAAACTCAATAGTCGCCGAGCCAGATGTCTCGAACGGGGCGAAAAAATATATTTTGCGCCACGCTCCGTCGTCGCTGAGACGATGGTCGCGCACGTCTGTGGACCTTGAACGTGTCAGAAGATCCTGTTCGTCTTCCTCCTGATTTAGCACTCGAGAGATTTGTGAACCATGTGACCCACGCCGTTGAAAGTATATCTCATGTGAGGGGAGCCGCGCCACGGAAGTCTGAATATTGCGCCGAGCTTGAGCACACGGTGAACAAATCGTTCCCGTTTAGTGAACGCCGTACGCTGCAGGAAACCTTGGCACATCATGCCCAACTGTTCGACTTTGCCTCCAAAAGATCAGGTAGCCATTTCCCAGCCTCTCGAATACAGCAAAAATTAACACTGGGAACGCACCCCTACTCGCCAGAAACCTTGCAGAGTCTCTCCGGCAGAGCGCAAGATAATTCATGAACAGGCGGACGAAATGCAGCAGAAATGAGTCATCCGCGAAACTTCCAGTCTGTGGGCCGCCCCTGTGATCCTAGTGCGTCAAAAAACACAAATCTTGTCGATTCTGCGTTCACTACCGTCGCTTAAATGGGCTAACAAAGAAAGACCTATACCCGTTACCTCGCATTGACGACGTAGTCGTTTTTCTGTATTCGGCGTCATATTTCTCCTCCCTTCAATTGCGATCTGGCTATTGGCAAATCCCGTGCATCTATCCGACCTTCAGAAGACGGCTTTCATAATCCCAGGTGATTTCTAAGAATTTAATGTGATGCCGTTTGAATTATGCAACGCCCCTGTAACGTTCGAGGGATATATGGACACTATCCTTCGTGGGTTAAAATGGGAAATCTTCACGGATTACCTGCATGATGTCATCATTTTCGGCCATACATTTTAAGAGCACAGTGAAAGACTCCATATCTTTCGCGAATGCATTGGCAGAGCGGGCCTCGTTTTGAACTGAAAGAAGTGCCATTTTGGGGACCGGCAAACTGTAGCTCTTGGCTTCTTCGTCAACCAGGGTGGTGTCAGGCCGGATCCGCAGCAGGTCGCTGCAGTAAGAAGTTTCGAGACTTTACGCACCCTGGAAACCCTTCAGAACTTCCTCGGACTCACTTCATATTTTTGGCGCTTCATTGCTGGCTTTGCGCAGATTGCCCACCCCCTCAGTTCTCTTCTGCATAAGGATTCGCACTTTGTGTGGCCCCCCGAGTGCGCATCCTCGTTCCAACTGCTGAAATCTTTCCTCACTTCAGCAGCACTCCTCCGGCACTTCGACCCTACTGCTGTGACGCAGATACACACTAGCGCAAGTGGCGTTGGTCTTGGGGCGGTGCTTTTCCAGCTGTACGGTGGGGCTGAGTGCGTTATTGCCTACGCCAGCCGCACGTCAACAAAATGCGAGCACAACTGCACTGTCACCGAACTGGAGTGCCTCAACGTGAGCGGCTTGCCTCAGCTTAGAGCCTGAACACACTTTTCATGCAGGTTTGCATGAAGCTACTAGTAAATTTCCACAGGTTCTTCTTCTTATTCTTTGCACCATAGGTGCCCCGCCAGAGACGGGTTGGTTTCAACTAGAAGACTGAAGCTCTTCGCACCAGCGGTGCCCCGTCAGAGACGGTCTCTCGATGATTCGAGACGCAGGGAGGAAGGGAAAACTTATGTACAGTTTATGTACAGCAATTTACAATAGATACAGGTTTAGGCACTGGAGAGACAAATTAACGGCACAAAGAGACAAAACAACAACAAAAAGGTGGATCTGGCTAATCACTAGGGGAGGCCCCTACTCGGCGTTGCCGAAGATGCGTAGCATCTAACCTTAGCGCAGAACCCTTTTTCTGGCACCGGAGCCCGGTTTTAAAGACATCAAGGCCCGACCCACATTTGCAGCTTCCAATCATGTTGTGCTCTTAACATGATTGGCTCTTCAAGGGCATGGCCAGCCCTCCGGCTTCTACAAGGTAGACCACCCTCTCTACCACAAAGTAAAATAAAAACAAACACAAATACACATCCGTGCCAGCACGTGTGCGAATCGGTACCGCGGGTGGGGGGACACCCGTATACTTGCCGGCGCGTTCGCGAGCGGCCGCGTTCCAAGAAAGGAGACGCTTCGCTTTGAGCACCCCCAGCCGCGTTCTGATGACCCCGCGAACGCTACCGATACCTTACACGCCCTCCCCAAGATTCTACAAAGGGCTCAAATGCCACTTTTAGAATTATAACGAGAAGGGATCGGTACGGGTCACAAAACCACCCTGTGGGTGACATACCGCAGCTACACCAGCGCTGGCACCAACAAAACCAAAACCAAAAACAAAATACAAAATGCACACACAACATCAGCAAATTCCACAAATTCACACGGTGGCATGCCTGCCGTGCGCCGTAACACAGCGTCCAAGTTGGTGCGTTGCACCCAGTTCACCAGCATGCACACCCGCGTCCTGCTCGACACACACACCGACACTCGCAACTAGAGCGTTCAGTAGCACTCGCACGACGTCCGTAAGTGGCCACGTGAGCCTCCTTAGTCGCACCGAGCGTCCTTGTGTGCGTTCGAGCCACTACGCGTCTCAACACAATTAACGCCTAACTGCCACTCGGCTCAATAGGCTGGTGCCACAGCAGGGCAAGAATTCAAAAATTGCTGCCCTCCAGGATCGAAAACAACGTCCTGATGCTCGATAAGTCCAAATCTTTGACCCCACGACGCACCTGAGGGCCCGCTCTCTCTGGCGCGCCGGTACGAGCCGCGCGCTGCATAAGGAGCATAGCCCCTGCCCTGTCTAACCGTACCACTGACGCCGGTTTTGCTACTCTTGATCTGGCATACTGCGGCACGGAACGTACTTCTCCACGCAGCGACTTTCAATTTGAAAGCTATGTGCCTGTCACCTGGCACTTCGTCTCGCTTAGAGCCGTTTGCTACGTTCCTGCTCGGGCAACCACTGACGTTGCCGTTCCCTGCTTGACAGGCATTTGCCGGTTTCGTGGCATTGTCTAACTCCGAGGCTCCATGAGCTCCCTCGCAGTCACTTGACCCGAGCTTGCCTTGCGGCAAGTCGCCACTCATTTTCGGGTACTCAAATGACCTGGCCAGACACACATCGGGTGCGTTCCACAACTGTGTGGCGCTCTGCCCGGTCGGCCCAGCAAGCCCGCCTCCGTTCCCTGGCTCGCATGGAACGCTCTTTCCATCAATGACGCTACGGGGCCCTTCATGCCCTATGACCGACACAGTGTGCGGTTCCAGCAACGCTAGACTTTCTCCTGTCACTAGGTCCGCGATCTGACATCTGTCGTCGCTGGCCGTTCCCTGCTGAGCTAAATGCTCTTTTCCGCAGCTTGCTTGAGACTGCGTTTTTGGAATTGTGAGACTCACTTCCAACAATCCTGAGCACGCGTCCGCGTCCCTGGTGTCATTTGGGATTGAGCTAACCTGGGCGGCCGTGTCGTCGGCGTGCGCGTTCACCGCCTCTGATACCGCGACGCTGCGTTCCGTCAGGCTGCTTTCTTGAACTGCGACTCCAGCTTCGCAGAAATCTGGCTCACCCTTTACCTCTGCCCGGCTGTCCTCTTGACCTGCGCCCGCCAGGCATATGCCGTTGCCTTCCCGCACTGGCGACCTCTCTGCTCGTGACTCGGAGCAGTTCTCACTGAATGACTCACTGGCTCTCCTAGACTCCTTGATCTTAGAGATCTCGAGCTCTACCTGCTGGCGTCTCGCTTCTAATACCCCCAAGACATACTTAACATCCTGAGGTTCTTCCTCGCGAAGCAGCGCCTTTCCGCCATTTACTTTCGCAAGTTGAGCCTGAAGGTCCGCCAAGCGCGCCTTCGCTAACTCAACTTGGTACCTCACATCGAGCGAGGGCCGGCTTGGATAGCTTTCCATACCGCCTTCCGTACCCCTCAGCTGTCCTACCGGCTCGAACACAGGGACGTGAAGAATGCGACCAAGGAAACTCACGGTTTCGATGCGTCGATCCGCATTGCCAGCTCCTTGGCGTCGGAGTCCACCGCCACTTTCCCCGGACGCTGCGATGAGCTGTCGCACGCCGCTGCTCCGCCGCCGGTGATCGTCGACTTCCCGACGCGCTGCTTCCTTGACCGGACGCAGTCCCGCGTCGCTGGACTACTGCCGTGGTCCTTGCGTCCTTGCCGCCGTGTCTCCGCAGGTCCGTTCACGAACGCTGACCTGTCGCCTTGTCGTCACCTTTCTCCCTGCCTTGTCTTCTTCCTGCGCCGTCTTCCGATGGCCGCAGGATCCTCGTCGACTGCGCCAGTAAATTTCCACACAGGTTCTTTCGTCTTATTCTTTGCACCATAGGTGCCCCGCCAGAGACGGGTTGGTTTCAACTAGAAGACTGAAGCTCTTCGCACCAGCGGTGCCCCGTCAGAGACGGTCTCTCGATGATTCGAGACGCAGGGAGGAAGGGAAAACTTATGTACAGTTTATGTACAGCAATTTACAATAGATACAGGTTTAGGCACTGGAGAGACAAATTAACGGCACAAAGAGACAAAACAACAACAAAAAGGTGGATCTGGCTAATCACTAGGGGAGGCCCCTACTCGGCGTTGCCGAAGATGCGTAGCATCTAACCTTAGCGCAGAACCCTTTTTCTGGCACCGGAGCCCGGTTTTAAAGACATCAAGGCCCGACCCACATTTGCAGCTTCCAATCATGTTGTGCTCTTAACATGATTGGCTCTTCAAGGGCATGGCCAGCCCTCCGGCTTCTACAAGGTAGACCACCCTCTCTACCACAAAGTAAAATAAAAACAAACACAAATACACATCCGTGCCAGCACGTGTGCGAATCGGTACCGCGGGTGGGGGACACCCGTATACTTGCCGGCGCGTTCGCGAGCGGCCGCGTTCCAAGAAAGGAGACGCTTCGCTTTGAGCACCCCCAGCCGCGTTCTGATGACCCCGCGAACGCTACCGATACCTTACACTACTCAATCAAAAAAGGCTTGCTACCAAGGAAGAAAAACAATTTTTTACCAACGAAATTAAATATATAGCCTGGGCGCACTGTGCCTTTCTATCTCATTCGATGCGTCCCTCTGACCTTGCCCAAAATGGCAACTTCCCAGCCTTTTCATTTTTGTCCGCCTGTTCCGCACTTAGCCTATATTACTCGGTCTGACTTGGTTCGAAACAATCTAAGGAAAGACAGAAATTGCTTGCACGAATTCTTCGCTCAACATTTCGCAATACACTCGGAACTTTAGAACATACCTCACCCAAACGATAGGTGTTTTCCCCAGGCCAGTAATCCAAAGCTCGCGTCAAATTACACATGTTGTTTTCTTGCTTCAAGGAGCGAGAATTCCAGGTTGTTTACTTGCAATAGCGATCCCGAGTACAAACGAATTTGCTGAGACACGCTGTACAAGAAATCGGCCCCAGCAAGAAAAGACAACGGCTGACTTCTTGTGAGCAAGCTTTGTGAACAAGTGAACAAGTTTTGTGCATAATTTGTGCATTTTGTGAACAAGTTTTCTTGCATAAATCCGCAGTGTCCACAGGAGTTTACGTAATTCGCATTTGGTGCTTCTGGAATCCTTATGTACGCGTTGTTTACTGTAATAATACGGATTACGGCAGAAAATAGATCTTAGGAGAGACGGTCCCGTAGGGAGCCCAAGTTCTGATCGATCATATCAAACGCAGAGTACAAGTTGTCTACCAAGAACACTGCGGTCTTAAAATGTGCACCACGTGCATAACGCGCAAGGGTTGATAACTCGCAAGCTTTGTAATAGCTTGTTTATTCCTCAAACGTGCTGGCACGTGGTTGTATTCCCTTGTTCGTGATGCAAGGTTCAGTCAGATTTATCTTGAAGGATCGTAGGCAGGAGGAGAGCTTCTATGTTGTTCGAGACTGTTGTGCGTACTTTTCACATCGCGGATCGAAAGTTCGTTGCCAGCATTAAATTCAGCACAGCCAACAGAGGCAGGCATTCTATCCTACGGCCGAAAAGCACGCTGCTTGCAATCGCCGCCACTTAGTCATTCCGTTTTTTGATAGGGCCATTCATTTCCTACAAATAGCACCTTTTTGGAAGCTTTTTTCACTTTCTTCCGCACTATCAGACTGCTGTCACTACTACGTGGCATCTTGTGGAGGTGCTTTGTGTGCACCGGACGCTTTCTGTCGCATCGAGAGCACAAAACCACACTATAAAAGGCTCCGGTATCCAAGACCACTGCCGAGAGCCGAAGCAGCCGCCATCTACGCTGGCCGCCACCTGGGCTCGGATTCTTACAGCAGTATGCCCGACGTGGCAAGGAAGCACCAAGCGTCGCCCATCAGCCCACCCAAAATCGTCAACCTCAGTCATCCTGCAGCAGCCCCAGGTACATTCAACCTTCATCGGCTCAGCTGGTGATGTTCTGGAGAATCACTCGACCAATTCGAATGCGTGGCAGTATTCGACAGATGGGAGGATTATCTAAACAAGCGTTACGTTTTCTTTGCCTTCGAAGGCTCTCCTAAGATGTGGTACGTACGCCATGAAACATGCTTGTCTCCATGGGATCTATTAAAGAGTAAGCAGGTGAACACCTCAATAAGTGTCTTGCGCAAGGAGAGGGTCAAGCTTGCGCTGAATCCATCACTATGACCGCCGAGGAATCGAAGCTCTTGTTCTTGCGCACAGACATTAAGATAATGAAGGAAAAATAAGGCTATTCACGCGCGCCATCAAGGAACAGCCGTTTGTTGGTGTCGTTATCAATGCTCTAAGACTATTGATGAATTCATTCAAGAACCATTCAACATAGAAAAGCCCTTCGACAGCCGAGCGTGCCAATACAACCGGCCAGCCCAAACCTATGTGATCCAACCGAAAACAACTCTTCCAAGTAAAGAGAACTTGCGGGACATTATACGTGAAGCCGTACAGGAGAAGCTGAACGATTTCTACCATCGCATATTCAGCCTCAGATGATGTCTCTCACCTATTACATCCCTGAAAAAGTTCAACAGGCACTGGGCGTCCCTCAGAAGGCTAGAATGTTTCAAGAATCTCAGGCCAATTGACTTACTCTTGGCTTAAGGAATTCTCTGCACGGACGGCATTATTTCTGCTCTTGGATGGCCTGATAAGCAGAAAGACGCAGGAACAGTCTGGTAGATATGACACGAAAGAACACTTGTAGCAGGTTGCTGCAACCGAAGGAATTTGAAACTTCGTTGTGAGGTTCAAAGTGGACGCATTGTGGCGCGCAGCTGCTTGCTATGATTGCTTTTGCGGGAACTCTGCTTCGCTGATTGCCCGCAGCAGGGGGAAGACAACTGATGAATATGTATTGCTAGAAACTGCTCGATAAAGAGGCATCCACTGCGAGAAAAAGAGGGCAGTATGTCTCGTTCCAAGAATGACTTTCTTGTTTCATGCTAAAATTTCTGACTTGCTACTTTACATAAGTGCAATGTCATGTTCAATCTTCCTTTAATGAGAAAATAGTTCCATGTATGAGTTTGAAATCTCTACCTGAAAATAATATTTTGCCACTAAACAAGCACTTACTACCTGCGTATTCGTGTATCGCCTCCAGAGCTATCTTGAAGCACCGCAATATGAAATATGGTTCTCAGTGTCAAGGAATTCGAAGCATGCTAGAAACTGGTCCACAGCAAAGTCTTAAAATGTTTTTTGAGCATTATTTTCTTCAATGTGCAGGTTCGTCAACTCTGAAGCCCCAGCCTCCCTGTGATAACATATATAGAGGGGTAAGTTCCTTCTTCCCAAGTAACTACAAGGTAGACGCACTGCGATGTTTTGGAAAACGTCTGGTGTATGTAGGTAGGAATGGAACGCATTCGGCTCACTTTAAAATGGTTTAGATTTACAAAGACACAAGACTTCTCATTTCTGGAATGGGAAGTGTATATCAAGGACATTCTTCCGTACCTTAAATTTTGAGGAGAGATGCGTTGCTTATTCTGTGTCCTAAGGCAACCTTTCCCGCTTTACACTGAAGCTAAAAGCAGCTCCATTCTACTCCAGGTCAAGAAAGGCATTGTTAATACAGTAATTGCCACTGTTGGCGGATTGCACTGCATCAGGCAGCGTGACGTTTCTGCAGGAGGGCGTAAAAAGCTCGTAAAAATCTAATTCATAGTGATAGCGGTTGCTGTCCACTTTCCAATCCTGATCACGCGTACGTCTTTCATACTATCAGGCGAGCATATCGTACCCGCTGCTTGTGCCTCGCCAGCGCCTAATAGAGGCCTCTCGGATGGCCTTGTGCGTCTGTGTTTTAAGAAGCTACATAGAAATGCGAGGAAGCAGATTTTACTCTAGGCGTGCGCCTGATCTGTTCCGTAAGGTAGATAAACACGTGGATAAAGAGATAGAAAATGGAAGTTTTCGTGCACAGTCACTGACTTTCGTAACCTGTGCACCATTGCCAAGCGTATTTATCTTTTTTGTGCTTTTGTGCTTCGGGTGAACAAATCTTATTTTCACAAAATGTTACGGAGCGAATAATCTGCTGGTGGCTTTAGATTGATTTGTTGATTGATTGATTTATTGGGGTTTAACGTCCCAAAACGACTCAGGCTATGAGGGACGCCGTAGTGAAGAGCTCCGGAAGTTTCGACCACCTGTGGTTCTTTCACGTGCACTGACATCGCACAGTACATGGGCCTCTAGAATTTCGCCTCCATCCAAATTCGGCCGCCACAGCCAGGATTGAACCCGAGTCTTTCCGGCCAGCAGCCGAGCGCCGTAACCATTGAGCCGCCGCGGTGGGGCCTGGTGGCTTTAGAAAAGTCATAAATATTGGCGGCTCCTAGACGACACAGATGTACACGAGAGCAATGGTCGTCTGGTATTTAAAGAATAAATTTTAATATCAATAAAAAATACAACGCTTTGCGGTGCATTTTGTTGAAAGGGCTCCCGTAGTTGCGAACTCTAATGGCACCTAATAAAAGGCAATATGTGTAGCGGTAACAATAAGAAATTGAAAAAAATAAAAAAATAACGTATAGAAACAAGAAAAACCATTCCAGTCATACCAAATGCTCTAAAACCAAAAATTATAAATATTAACAAAAGTACAAATATTAACCTTGAAAAGAAATAATGCGCACGCGTTGTGACAGTAAAAATAAAGCTCCAGACCATTAAGGTGGAATCAACTGCAAACTAAAAAACTCAACGACCATTTAAATGAATAATGAAAGGATCAGTATTTTACCCGGAAAGGTCGGCTATTCTAATGACTAATTACAGCGAACACAACACCATTTTACCGTAGTAACTGTGTGGTTTTAGCGTTAGAAAGGTATTATGCAGAGAAAAAACGCGCGTTATGGTTACTGACGCTAGTTTTCTCTTCACACAAAGCAAAGTAGTATTAGAGATCGAGTCAAATGTGGTATTGCCTATGTTAAAAATTGATTAGGAAATTGAGAGGAAGAATATCTAGTTAATGGAAAAGCACTACGACGTGATAATAATGAGAGCTACTTGTAATGATTTAAACAGTTTGGTTTTTGGATGTGTTCAAGACAAGGTGAATGACACTGATTGATAAGTCTCCTTGAAAGTACTACAGTGATAAGGTTATTGCAGATGAAGGCGTTATAAAGCCCGACAGGGGGCGTATAGGACGAAATTGCGTGTTTTTAAGAGAATTGGAATGCGACATAAAGATTCTTGCTTTATTTGTTTAATCTGAGCAGTGAACATCAAAAACGTATCAAGCTACATACCTACAAATGCACAATAATCAATATTATGCAGTACATGAGAGGTGATAAGAACAGGAGTAACCTCAATTGCAAGGAAGAGTGTTAATTTCGCGCCGGGCATTTCAGTTAGCTAAGTCATTATTCAGTTGGCCGTTTTATGCGTAGATGCCGCTGTTAGAGCCAAGCACAGTCCCGTGATCTGTAGAAAAGAGAGAGTGTGATGGCGACGAAAGGCACGATGGTAAATCATTATTAACAAAAATGAAAGACGACCATGAATGGAGATGTGAGGAAGAGTAATAGTAATGATCTTTCACTCCAGTTAAATGAATGATAGTGGTAAGTCACAGACAGACTGGCGGTTTATGTCAGAAAGGGAAGTGTATTTCAAGCTGTCGGGGTTATAGCGAAGGATTGTGCTCAGCGTACTGGAAGGCTCGCGCCAGAATAAAAAGTGAATGGGAAAGAGCCGTGGGTTTCTTGAGATGCGGTCTTACATGGGTAAGTTACGAACGGAGCTTCGGTGAGGCCATTAGTTTGGGGTTGGTAAGCAGTAGTGGTGCGGTGGACGGTGTGGCACGCATCGAGAAGCTCGGGAACAACTTTCGACAAGAAAACACGGCTGCGGTAACTGAGTCGTTCTGGAGGAGCGCCGTGATGCAGGACGAAGGGCTGAAGAAGGAAGGACGAGACCTCGCGAGCACTAGCCGCAGGTAAGGCAGCGGTCTCAGCATACCGAGTGAGGTAGTCCACGGTGAATATAATCCATCTATTCCCGGCGGTCTTGAAAGGAAGCGGCCATATGGGTGGATGCCCACACGATCAAAAGGGAGAGCCGGGCACGGTAATGCCTATAACGAGGAAGTCCACGGGCGAGGTGGCGACTTCCGCTGCTGACAGGCTGTGCAGGAGCGAACGTAGCGACGAACGAAGTTGTATAAGCCCCACCAATAGCGCCACTGGCATAGTAACTCGTAGGTTTTCAGCGAGCCTCTGTGTGTTGGCATAGTAGCGTGCGCAAATCTCAGATCGAAGACGTCGCGGAATCACGAGAAGCCTGTTTCGGCCGTCCGGCCGATAGTTGCGGCGGCGCAGAAGATCGTCACGCAGGGCAAAATGGGAAGCTTGGCGACAAAGGGCCCGAGGCAAGGAGGTCGTAGAGTGTGCACGAAGGACACCGTGCAAGGATGAAATCCATGGATCTTAGCATTGTTGAAGGGGTATGTCCATGGTGGTGAGCGCTGCGAGTGGAAATCAAATATCGGTGAAGAAGGTAAAGGAGAGGGGAGCGGTGAGAGTGTCAAGGCGTCGGTGTCGGAGTTGTTGCGGCCAGACCGGTAGACTACTCTACTATCGAATTCCTGAAGACGGAAGGCTCAGCTGCCAGGGCGCCCTCAGGGGTCTTTAGGTGAGGTCAACCAGACCAAGGCGCAGTGGCCAATAACGACGGAGAACGGGCGGCCATATAAATATGGGCGGAATTTTGTGCGAGCCCACACTACGGCGGGACACTCCTTTTCTGTCACGATGCAGTTCGAATCTGCTTTGGTGAGAAGTCGGCGGGCGTAAGCAATGACGTATTAGCAAATTCGGGCTGGCACAGGGCAAGGACAGCACCAAGGCCGATTCCGTTTGCGTCAGTGTGCACCTCAGTAAGGGCACTCGGGTTGTCATGCCGAAGGATAGGTGGTGAAGGTAGAAGACGACGAAGCGCAGCAAACGCTTCATCGCAGGCCGCGTTCCACGTAGGCAGGTCGGCAGCACCATTCACGAGTTTCGTAAGGGGCGCGACGATAGAGGTGCAATTGGGGACAAGTCACCGAAAATAGGAGCAGAGACCCACAAACCGACGCACCTGTCTTGCAAAGTCGTGTTAGAGAAGTCAGCCACAGCACGGAGTTTGTCAGGATCTGTTCGGACGCCGTCTTTGGAGACGAGGTGACCGATTATTGTGAGCTGCCAGGAGCCAAAGTGACATTTCTTGAGATTAGGTTGTAAGCCAGCACTGCTGAGGTTGCGCCAATATCTGGCGCAAGCGCTTGAGATGCCTCGGAAAATGGGGCGAGAACACGACATCATCTTCTAAATAGCAGAGAGAAACGTTACACATGAGGCCACGTAAGATGTTGTCCATCAATCGTTAAAACGTGGCGGGAGTGTTAGAGATCGACGCCGTTTTAGGATGGTTGGACCCGGCCATCGAGACTTGCCAGTAGCCGGAACGGAAATCCAGAGAGGAGAACTCGACTCATTGCAAGCAGTCAAGGGTGTCATTTTCTGAAGCCGGCGATAGTTCACGCAAAATGATCTCGAGCCATCCTTCTTTAACACAAGGACGAGTAGGAATGACCAAGAACTGGCTGAAGATTGAATACTGGTGCATTCTAGAATGTCGTCCACTTGCTGAGTGATAACGAGGCGTTCGGGAGGCGGCACACGGTAGGGGCACTGTTGGAGAGGAGTATATGCACCGGTGTCAATGTTGGGCTCAACAGTGGTCGTACGGCCCAAAGTGGACTGGTGGTCAAACGATGAGCGAAACTGTTGAGCAGGGCAAGGATCTGCGCGCGGTGATCTGGGTCGAGGGCGGGGTGAACGGAGTGGTTGAAAATATCCGAAGACAGCTGGTGATCTGTAGTAGCGCCACGTGGGGTGAGGGCAGCGACGTCAAGACTGGAGGACGTTACATCAGTGCCCAAGAAAGAGACCAAGCCAGCTACTTCAAAACCGCCGAGGCACTCGCCATGCAGCAGGGAGAACCCAGAGAATTCTGTTTGAGAGACGAGGATTGCGGCAGCACCGTGGTGAATGTCGATGACGGCGATGGGAACAGACAGGCGTCGGCGAGAAGCAAGGATGGGGGAAGGCCTGAAGAGAACGGTGGCGTCAGAAACAGAGGCGGCGCAAACAGTCACGGGCACAGCACTGTCAGGGGGAGTGTCAGCGTCCTCGGAGACAAGCTCAGCATCACGGCGAATCAGAGGCACGTTGAAGGGCGCATAGCAGAGCGTAGAAAAGACGACATGCGCACGGGCGCAGTCAATCACGGCAATGTGGCGGGATAGACAATCCCAGCCGAGGATGAAATGATGGGAGCTTGCACGGAGGACTAAAAATTCGACAACTTATATAACATCCGGCGATGAAGACGTGTGCTGTGCAAGCGGCAAACGGATGATTGGGCTCGGCGCTAGCTGTTTGCATGGAGAGTCAAGAAGATGGGGTTGTAACTTTTCGAAGCGAACGGCAGTTTTCGTTAATTACGGAAACGGTGGCACCAGTGTCCCCAAGCGCATGTTTCTTGGCGCCGTCTACACACATCAAGATTCGTGGGGGCAAAGGCGAGGATTAAGCAGGGTTATGGGTGCGCGGTTCGTATCCCATTAACTGCGGCTACTAGTTTTCCGAATCGGCGGGGAGGGTGCAACGCCTCATAGGCGACTAAGCGCACTGGTGACCTCATCCGTGATGGTATGCTGTATCTCAGGACTGAGGACGGGCGGTGACGGGTGTTGGCTAGATATGAGCGAGAGCTCGCGGGCGACCTCGTCCCGCGCGAAGTCTTTGATGGTAGTGAGTAAGTTGTGGTTGATGGCCAGGCCGGAGATGGAGTCGGCAGGAGGGGAATGGCGACGAGCGCATAGAGGTTGCTTGCGCAACTCGTCGAAACATTGGCACATGGTATACACCAAGGTAACGGTGATGCAACTCTTCGCCAACAACATTTGAAAACCGTCGTCGCCGATACCATTGATGATATGCTTTATCTTGTCGGCCTCAGGCATAACCAGATCACCACTCTTGCAGTGCTCAACTACGTCTTCTGTGTAGCTGGTGAAAGTCTCGTCCGTGTGCTGAGCTCGGACACCTGGGCTTTTCTCATCGCGAAGTTTCTGCACTGTTGTACGGCTGAAAACCTCCCCAAGTGCGCTCTTTATGAGTAGAACGGCCCAGATGGCATTGAGGGCAGGGGGTCGAACCGGTATTTTTTCGGGTTCGGTTCGGGTTCGGGTTCACGCCTTTCGGGTTCAGTTCCGGGTTCGGCTCCAGATGACTATTCCGTTCCGGTTCGAACCGGTTCGGACCGTCTCGAACCGGTTCAAACGGGTTCAAACGGGTTCAGGACAAAAAAAAGTAGAACGCAGATGGGTTTCAGCCAACCTTTCTATGTTTTTCCATTTTGCTGGCACATTGGTATGCAAAATAAAAAATGCGAAGATTTGTTTACGAGAACATAAAACTGGGCTAGTTGGTAGTTCACGCTTAAGCATGCGCAGTAAACAGGACAAAAGGAAGACGAGACGACACAGACGCTGACTAACAACTGGTTATTGCATTCTCAGAAAAGTATATGAAGGCGCTGAACACAGTGAGCAATCCTACAAACAGAAGAACAAAGATTAACACTAAAAAATCATACTGCGAATGCGCATCACAGTCGAGTCATGACATCTTTTTCAACGAAATTCAAAGACTATATTCCGTAGTAGACGGCACTTCCCTATCTCCTGGACCTCACACTGTTGCCAAGAAAGCCTGACTTTTTATCTACGAAATTGATGGATGGTGAAGCACCACGCTCATCTGCTTCCTTCCTGATCATCAAGGTCTCTACCATCTCCCTACAAATTCGATCAGGGTGATTGAAGAGGAGACTTGCCTTTCTAAGTGGGGAAGCAATGGGCATTTGTTCGAACATCACTGAGGGGTGAAAAAAGTAGCGGTGTTGTACAACTTGGCTTTGCATTGCAGCGAGTGCAACGATTGCTTCCCCCAGTAGATAAGACAAGTGTCCTGTTTAGTAACCCTGTTTGCATCTGTAGGGAGTTGGTCGAGGCCTATGTGATCAGGAAGGAAATATATGAGTGTGTTGCTTCACCATCTATCAATTTGGTAGTTAAGGAGTCAAGCTTTCTTGGCAATTGTGTGAGGTCCAGGAGATAGGGGAGTGCCGTCTACTGTGGAAGATAGCCTTCGAATTTCGTTGTAAAAGACGTAATGACTCGACTGTGAAGAGCATGCGCAGTATGGTTTTTAAGTTTTAACCTTTGTTCTGTTTTTTGGCATTGTTTCCTGTGTCGTGCGCCTTTATATACTTTTCCTGGAATGAGATAACCAGTTGTTAGTCAGCGCTCGTGTCGTCTCCCGTCTTCCTTCTGTCGTGTTTACTGCTTTACTTAAGCATGAAAAAAAAAAGTTTAATGCGAGGTGTTCACACTTTACCTATTTCATTTTATTGTCCGCAGCAAAAAGGTGAATTTGTGGCAAGATCCACAAAATGAAATGAAGTTGAAATTAACGAAAATCGGTTATGCATACGCCATAATCCACCTTATGAGGTGTAAGGCGAAAAGCCGGTGGATTTTGCATCTACAAGACCCTTCTTCTTGAGCAGTTTGGGAGGCCCCGTCGCTAGAGTAATAGGTCTCCCTTGAAGCTTGAGTCAGTTGGGACTTTCTCATATGTAGTGTACTTACGGGGCCTGAAATTGACGCAGCACGCGCCCTCTACGTTCCTGCGCCCTACTGAGAAACTAAACTGTCAAGTATCGGCAACTACCTACAGACGCCTTCCCGCCGCTCCGAAACCGACTTGCCATCCCCCTTCCTTTACTACATGGTAAGAAAATGTGCGAAAATCCCTCCACCGCCCGCCGCCGCGGTGGCTCAGCGGTTATGGTGCTCGGCTGCTGACCCAAAAGACGCGGGTTCGATCCCGGCCGCGGCGGCTAGAATTTCTTTGGAGGAGAAATTTTAGAGGCCCGTGTACTGTGCGATGTCAGTGCACGTTAAAGAACCCCAGGTGGTCGAAATTTCCGGAGCCCTCCACTACGGCGTCTCTCATAGCCTTAGTCGCTTTGGGACGTTAAACCCCGTAAACCAACCAACCAACCCTCCACCGCCCATCCGCCGCCCAACGACAGCCTCGTGGGAGCACTGGCTCTCCCTAACATTCAGAACTTACGAAACGTATTTTATTTAAATCAACTATTCGACATCGACTTTGTGACTCCCGTTATATATCCCGAGCCCCTATAGTTCAAAAACACAGCTGATCGTCGCTTCTCACTATAGTGCAGTAAGAAATTACAACATTGGATTATTATGGTGACGTCAACCTCTTTTCTTGTCATAAAAAGAGTATGATAAAAAACACACGCTTGGATGAGTTGAAAACGCTTTGTTTTTGCACGGACACAAATTCGCAACTTCTTCGTTGCGACATTGAGCTGGAACATTTTTGCAACTGTAGCATTGTGCGAGGAAGAAGATATACTTGGACTACATAGAGTGTTTGCGAATTTTCTTGGGGCGCTATCAAAGGCAACCTTTGCGTCAATAGAATTTTTTGCGCCCTTGATAGAGTGATAAAAAGTGGTTAATCTGGCGTGCACCATTTGTCCACCAACTTGTTTCAGGCATTTATTTTCAAAACTACAACCAACCCCTTTCTGGCAGCTGTGCTTAATAGGCGACTAACTGCTCGCCTGTCTTTTCTAGACGTGCTCGCGAGAAAACTTTGTGCTGATTCATTCGTTTTTCTCACTCTTCGCTTTTACTTACCTGTACGGCCTCTCCACAAGGCAGATGACAAATTTTGCGATCGGTCATTACTTCCTCTACCCATACATCTACAGCCTTACCTAGACTTTCTTCATACTAGTGTATTAAAGCGAAGTCATCGGATGTACAGTACAGCCCACTTTAATGGCCGCAGATATAACGAACGTTGGCTTATTACGAGCGGGTGTAGTGCTACCGTGAAAATTTGCATAAGGGCAACGGAAATTCTTGTCAGATACAGTGAAAAACTCTGGCCACACCACTCGGTTATAAAGAACGAGGTGGCGCGGTGAACTACGCCGAGGTTTTAGAGGTCGTTCTTTCGCTCAGAAGCGGATGAAATAGCGCCTCTCAACCTTCACGACACCGCCCCGGTAAGAACACGTCAACCCAGAAATGGAATTAAAGGGCGGCACTGCCGTGCGCAGCGCTAAAGGCCGATTCAAACGACGGTCCGTTCGCCCGCGGCCCGCGCATCACGTGTTCATGCGTCAGCACATTGAGAGGCGCGCTGACCAAGCAGGCTGAATATGGTGACACATGAACACGTAGTGCGCGGGCCGCGGGCGAACGGACCCTCGTGTGAACCGGCCTTAATCGGACAGTCCGGCGTCCGGTAGCACTGTCAACGGTAAAATAAAGATGGTAACGATATACTATAACTGTCTATTGAAATAGTAAGTAACCGCCGGCCAAATCCGCGTCGATGGCCTACGAGGGCAATCATTGCCTACGCGTTCGCCGTCTCGGCAAAGCATCCCGAATGGAAGAAGCGCGGTGCGCGTGAGAAAGGGGCATCGTCAAAAGCGAAGCTACTGACCATGGTCGCGGATCAACTAACAGCAGTAATTTCATAATTCTGAAATCATTGCTGGCCATGCCGGTCACGTGGTATGCATAACCTGCCCATTCGTCTCCATCCTTTGCACCGCTACCATGTGCAGGCATTGTCATACAGCGGACAGCGCAACGGATGCATTCTGCGTCACAAGCGCTGCGCTACTTTGCGGCTGCATCAGCTCAAGAACGACAGAAGAAGCTCGAAAACACGCGTGACCAGACGCATGCAAATTTCTGGCAACGCTTCGTTGATCCATAGCCGATCAGTTATTTCCTCGGATAACTACGTTCCTGCGGACCACAAAATCGCAGAAGCGCCTGCTCTTGCGGAGACGTTGAACACCAAGTGCGAGCTCTACCTACTGCCAGGAGTCTCATTTATGTGGCCGACCTGTGACAAGTTACCATGGACACTTCATTCTTGATTAGTTATACCCCGCCTCGAAATTTTATAGTTGGCAACAAGGTCTCGGCGAGGATTAAATGACCGCCCTTGATGGCCTGGAAAGAGCCGCGACAGTCTCTGCTTTGCACAAGTGGGCTCGCATAACGCGGTTTTATAAGAAATAAACGCCACATTTAGCGGCTTTAGTATTTTTGGTTGTTGTACGAAGAATCCAGTTGCTACGAACATCAGATATAACGCATGGAACACGCGTGACCGTCAGGTTCCTTAAGTGGGCTGTACTGTAGTTTCAAACGACCAAAAAAACCTTTTTCATGCTTCAGACAAGGACCTTACATGTTAGGACGTACATACTTTCGTGCCAAAGGGACGTTTGTGCCATGGTCAGTGCATTTCTACCTGTGCGAGCAACGAGAAACAATTTCAGCAATAAAATAATACTTTTGTCTCGATGCTGCTTTCTTTCGGGAAATACTTAAGCATTCTCTTAAAAAACCCATTGATATCATACATTTCATTATAACATTCAGTCTGCGATGAAAAACTCCGGAATTCCGTGCGAACTCTTCGTGTTCATAGGACTGTTTCAGAAGAATGACCTGAGGGGCGAGTTGGTGCATGATGAAATGAACGGCGGCATAACAAGGACACTAACAAGAAAAGGGACACCACATGCGCATGTGGTGTCCCTTTCTTGTTAGTGTCCTTGTTGCGCCGCCGTTCATTTTTTCATAGGACTGTTTAGCGTGTGGAAAACCCGCATGATGAATGAACACGTAGAACCGCCGCGTTCTACGAGGTCACTGTTCACACAACAGTGCACAACAGCGCAGGAGGAATATGCTGCGCAAGTTCACCTTCCTGACTGGTTCCCCTTTCTTGACGTGTGCACCGTCTGGAATTTTCATGTGCGGGCGGAGAAAGGGAGTTATGGTGGCACAAGGCCTTACGCCGAGATCGCTGATTTCGACGCGGTCAAATAAGGCATGAGGAGGGTCAGAGAGGTTCAAAATATACTATGCAACAACCATAAAAAGAAGCTTAGAAGATAGCCGAGTAGCCTAAAGCATCTTTAAACAGAGTTTTCTCTTGCGCCGGCCTTGGTACGAATCCCACTCGGAGTGAGAGGTTAGAGTATGCATACTCTTTTAGTTGTTCTTTTTACTGTGTTAGCAGTATAGCCTGCTTTCCCAAATATAACCGCGCTGTGTGTGTGTGTGTGTGTTGGGGCGGGGTGGGGGGGGGGGTGCATGCGTGCAGCGTCCATCCTTGATGCACACTCCGGTAGGCGCACACCCCGCCATTCACTGGTAAAATGCACCTTCAAAAACTTCTCCCCAACACCAATCACCCACCTGTACCCGAATAGCCGAGGCAGATTGTTGTGAATATTCAACGTAATCAGTCGCCCAAGCGTTTTATGAAAAAAAACGCCAACAATCATAAGCCTATCGTGTCAGACACTAAGAGCCGGAAGTATGACTGCGAGAAGTAGATATAAGTCGCTAGACAGAGAATTCAAGATCGAGCAGTGCGAGAACAGCGGATGGAGCCGAGCGCTGGCGACTGGCAGCAATTTTTTCTTAGAAGCAGAACGATTTCAGTGAATCGACATAACGAAATCACACCATCGCACTTACATTTCATCGCAGTAGCATCTTACTGAGCGTAATCACTATCGCATGCCAGCGAGCACGTGTATTTCCACATTGCCCTTTTGTGTAATCGGTATTTAATTTCTTCTTATTAGAACATCTCCACCGTAGCCAAGAACCCACCTTTCGTTGCTTATTTCCGTCGGGCGCAGACAAGAATATGCTTATTCTAAAAAAAAAGAAGCTGAAACAATTTATACATCCTTCTCTTGGTAATACTAGTAATAAAATCTCTGGTTTAACGTGTCGAATAGACATTGGGGCTATAGGATAGACAGTGTAGTGGAGGGCTCCAGGTTAACGGAGACCAGCTGGGGATTTTCGACGTGCAACAGAGCACGCTGGTTTCTGTATTTTTGGAATCAGCAGCCGCGCTCCACAGCCATTGAGCCATCTTTTTTTCTTTATTGCCCTACACACCCATCATGAGGGGTTTTATTTAGAACCTGCTGTCTGAGACAACGAGCGCCTACAAAAGTAAATGTTGCACTAGCCATTGCGATGGCTCAGTGGTTAGGGCGCTCGGTTACTTATTCGGTGTACCCGGGTTCGAACCCGGCCCCGGGGCCACGTTTCGATGAAGGCGAAACGCAAAAGGCATCGTGTGCTGCGCGATGTCAGTGCACGTGAAAGGACAACTGCGCCGCTTTTTGAGAATTTCGCGATACTCAAGGATTCAAATATATATAGGCTGGAGGTAACATGCTAAGTTTTTTGCACTACCATTTAAAAAGGGACGTAATCGATGATTAAATTTTGCACTTCTCCTCAAAGCAACGCAGGAGTACGGGGAAGTTCAGTGTGACGTCACGGAAGGTATGCTTTCAAATTACCGCTTCCGTCAGCTACGTCCTGCCGTGCCTCGTTGGACGCTGCCGAACAACGTTCGGTGGGCTGTGCCTTCGGTGGAGTTGGTTTTTTCCTTCAAAACAGACGTTTATGCGTTGGAAATGTCCCGATACCTTCGATGACGTCCTCATGCCTCCCCCCACTTAGCGTTGTGCGCTGCGGCAAAGCTTGAAGGCCGTCGCAATTATAATTGGTGATTACGTCCCCATTTGAAACGCTAGGCCAAAAGGTCTTCGCATACTTTACCTGGAAGTTTCACACATTCGACCCTTTTAAGCTCGTCGATTTATATAACCTATGCAGTTGCCCTTTAAGGATCCTCAGCTGGTAGAAATTATTCCAGAGCCCTCCCCTAGTGCGCTCCTTTTCTCTTTTTTTCTTTTACTCCCACCCTCCTCCCCCTCTTAGGGGGCTGTTCAGGTGTCCATCAAGAAGTGAGAGTTACTGCGCCATTTCCTTTCCTCAAAAACCACCATCACAACGTTGTTTATTCCTCGCGCTAATATTTCATCTATTTGTGGGGAATGACGCAAAGAAAAGGAAGGCATTCTCAATTGGTGATTAAATGACTATAGACACTCAGTTTTATTGCATGTTTTCTGCTTTTATATGATGTCATAGATATTAGAATACATGGATCACCATGTGGTATTTGCCCACTGCCACTAAATAATTTAGAAAATAATTTTTTCTCCCATGCTGTTTTGGTTTCATCAACCGAATGATGGCTGTGACGTGAGTTCAATATTAGGTCACGTGAGGCACGGGAAAACTAATACAAGTGCTGATACGTTGTTTTTAATCACTATAGCACTTAAAGCAGCCGGCTTCAAGACCTTATAATTAAAACGAAAGATGTATCAGCAGTTATATTGCGGTTTTATTGCACCTGGGTGCGACCTAATTTCCACTACACGTCACAGCCATCGTTATGTTGGTGAAACCGAAACAGGGTTAAGAAGAAATTCAAATAAAAATTATTTATTCTGTGTTGGTGAATACGACACGGTGCTCCATGTACACCATTGTCTAACGCGTCGTTTGAAAGCAGAAAGCACGCAAGCAAAAATTTGATGTGTATGGTACTTTGTTGAGTTAGAGCAGGCCTAACAATTTGAATGAAGATTTACGCAAATATGTAAAAGGGGAGGAGCAATAACTCAAGATTTCACATAAACCTGACGTATAAATCTATAATTGGCGGTAGTACATTACAGAAGCGTCCATTAGGCTTCTTCCCAGGCACCAGACTTTCTGTAAGTTTGCTGTCGCATATACTGGGTACCATCTTCACACTTCCCAAAGCAGACAGCTGCGGGCGGGTAAATCTATGCGCTAAATCATCTCATTTTGTCCGAAAACAAGAAGTATGCCGGGATGTAAAAAACGTTGGGGCTGAACAGGGTCCCGAACCGATTCGGAACGGTTCCTTTGAATCGTTCCGGTTCGGGTTCAGTTCCAAGATGGCGAAAAAATATGGGTTTGGTTCAGTTCCGGTTCCGGGCGAAAATTCGGGTTCGGTTCCGGTTTCGGGTTCGGTTCCAGTTCGACACCCTGATTGAGGGCCTCGTAGTTTCGGAACAGCAAGCTCGCATGCCCCGGCAGGCATTGGTAGATAATGTCGAGCCCTTTATTGATGGCAGAGTGATGTAGCTGTCGAATTTTCGCGACCATTTTGTTCACGGACTCCATGGCGAAGAGCAGCTTATAAGCCTTGGAGGGCAGCTTTGGAATCGGTGAAAATAGACCAGTGCCGAGGGCGCTACTAGGCTTTCTTAGATGTCATCTTCACGACACTCCACAAAATGTAAAGCTACTTGCTTATAAATCGTTGATCAGGCCAAACTTTGAGTACGCAACAGCCATTTGGAATTCACATTAAGCATACCTCATTAATTCATTAAAAGCCGTGCAAAACAGAGAAGCCCGTTTCACTGACCGCTCATACTCATCCTATATTAGTGTTTCACCTCTCAAACTTCAATCCCAATTACTCTTTCTCTCCATCACCGTATTTCTAGCCTGTGCCTGTTTCACAAATTTTATTATTCTCAACTAAAACAGCAGCCATACATCTGCGCACCGCCGCCACGCACGTCTCACCGCATTGGTCATCCGATGAATGTTTCACGCCAACGTGCCCGTAAAACTACATTTTCCAAGTCATTTTTCCTCCGAACAGGAAGCGACTTTAACGACCTTCCCCACTAAATTGCACCCATCACCTGCCCATCAACCTTCCTAGAAAAAGTTACATCCCACCTGTCATCAAGAAAATAATGTTTTGCTCTCTTATGTTAACCCCACCCTGTATGTAAAACCCCCAAAAGGGGTCTTTAAGGAAATAAAAATAAAAATTAAATGTGTTCAATGGCCACACGAAGAGCGATGAGTTCTGCACCAGTCGAAGAACTCTGGTGAGCTATCCTAACTCTAATTCTGTAGTCCCTGCGGGGATGACCACGGAGCCTAAAGTACTGATATAGTTCACTGAGCCGTCGGTGTAGACATGTACCCGGTTTGGATGGTGTTCATGAGTGACTTGTTTTAGTTCTGTCGGCGATAAGTCAGTCTTCTGCCTGATGCCAGGCATTGAAAGAAGCACATGGGGATTGTGCAGGCTCCAAAGTGGCGAAGATGGTCTACAGGCGGGTGTAAACTGTGACGGCAGAATGGCGCGATGTGCATGATTGGTGTTTGTAAACGTTGTGCGCGACCTAGCAATATGAAGACTGGCAAGTTTATGAGAAGGAACCGCGGATATGTGTCAGTTCGGCGGCGGCTGCAACAGACATCGTGTTAAGCATACTTTTGCTGTTGCAGTTCTGCAAGGCTGCTGTTTCCATCGCCCGTGAAGAAAGAAGCCGTGAATAAAGAAAGACCGTGAAGAAAGATCGCTGGCTCCTGAGCTCGTATCAACACCCTGCAGCGCATGCGCGGTGGGACTGAGGTGACCGGCAAGGGGGCGTCATCGGAGATCGGATCGTGCCCCATAAAGAGCGCGACTGCCCAGCTCGGCTTCAGTTCGGCGGCGGCTGCAACAGACATCGTGTTAAGCATACTTTTGCTATTGCAGTTCTGCAAGCCTGCTGTTTCCATCGCCCGTGAAGAAAGAAGCCGTGAATAAACAAAGACCGTGAAGAAAGATCGCCGGCTCCTGAGCTCGTATCAACCCCCTGCAGCGCATGCGCGGTGGGACTGAGGTGACCGGCAAGGGGGCGTCATCGGAGATCGGATCGTGCCCCATAAAGGCCGATTCACACGACGGACCGTTCGCCCGCGGCCCGCGCACTACGTATTCATGCGTCAGCACATTGAGAGGCGCGCTGCCGGCCGCGGCCTCTCACGGCCGGCAGCGCGCCCCTCAAAGTTCTGACGCATGAGCACGTAGCGCGCGGGCCGCGGGCGAACAGTCCGTCGTGTGAATCGGCCTTTAAGAGCGCGACTGCCCAGCTCGGCTTCAGTTCGGCGGCGGCTGCAACAGACATCGTGTTAAGCATACTTTTGCTATTGCAGGTGAGGCTTTTGCTCCTTATTATGCAATCCAGAAAACTGTCTGTGCGCCGCTGCCGAACACAGCATTGAATGTCGAAGTGCTTCATCTGCATTGTGTCCGTATATGGTCTGAATTTGTTGCTAATCTGTGTCACGCACTACACTGTTCGCCATGAGCAAAGATGTGAAAGATATCAGTAAGGCGTTAGATCTGAAGCGGGAACTGCGGGCTGATCTTAGAACGTTGAAAGACAGCGTGAAAAACTGCAATGGCACCTGTGATGGCGTAAATGAAATCAAGAATGAGTTAAAAGAGCTGCGAAAAGAAGTTCAGGTACTGACGAAGAAGAACGATGAGCTGACAGCAGAAAATAAACGGCTGAGTGAAAGGATAGAAGAGTTGGAACAGTACCAGAGAGCTAATAATCTTGAAATCAAAGGGGTACCAGATGCCGGCGACCCATGCGACGCTGTCAAGAGAATTGGAGCTTTCCTGGATGAACCAATAGTTGACTCCGACATTGATGTATGCCACCGCGTCCCAACATTCAAGCAAACAGAAAAAAACATTGTTGTCCGTTTTGTGCAGCGCACTAAACGCGCCAAGGTTCTGCAGAAATTCCGCAAAAAGGGGCTAACAACTAAAGATCTTGACTTCGGTGTGGAAAGCTGTTCTGTGTACGTAAATGAGCACTTAACTGCCTCGAACAAAAAGCTCTTGGGTGCTGCGGTTGCCCGCAAGAAAGTGGTGGGATGGAACTTCGTGTGGACCTCCCATGAAAAAATTTATGCGCGCAGGGATGAGACCGCAGACGTCATTAGAATAGCCAGTGTGTCCGATCTGGAGAAAATAGGAACCTATGCGAATCCTATAGGAATGTTCCAAACGCTCACTGAACGTTTGCAATGGAGATGGCCGAGTGTTGCTATTATGACCCTGAAGCTTTCAACAAAGCATATAAAACAAGAGAACGAGAGCTTACAAGTATTCATTTCAACATGCGCAGCATAAGGAACAAAGCAGATGATCTAGCTATATTCCTGCAGTCCCTGACCATTAAATTTAAAGTAATAGTTCTAACTGAAACCTGGTTAACAAAGGACGACATTCCGCCTTACTTGCCAGGTTATACGTGCGAAAGCGTATGCAGGGAGGAAAAAAGGGGAGGTGGAGTAGCTGTTTATATTGAGGAAAGTATGCGCTATGAAGTTCTAGATAACTTGACCAGGAGTGACCAAAACACAGAAAGCTTGTTTGCTAAAATATCTGATACCGCGATTGGAGCCATGTACAGACCGCCATCTGGTAACATGTCCGATTTTTGTTACTATTTAGAAAGTACACTGAGTTATGTTGGAGCCATTACAAAGTCGTTTATTATTCTCGGAGATGTGAATATTGATACAATGTCCGACAGCACGAATGCAAATGAATTCCGCGACATTATGCACCTGTACGCTTGCACAAATGTTGTGACAATACCTACAAGGGTGACTATTGATACCGCAACGTCCCTGGATATCTGCGTCACCAACATGAGTTGTGAGGATATTTCTGCTGGTGTCATGATATGCGACCTCAGTGACCACTCATGATGAAGTTTAGCGCCAAAAACGAGGACAAAGTAGGAGTGAAGACACAACACGAGCGCTCGTGTTGTGTCTTCACTCCTACTTTGTCCTCGTTTTTGGCGCTAAACTTCATCATGAATAAGATTCAACTCGCCCAACTTTCCACCTTACATCAGTGACCACCTTCCAGAATTCTGCTTGGGCCCCCCTGTGACTGGTAAATATAGAAGTAGCAAAGAAAGTAGCTGGCATCGCACAATTAATGACCAAAGCCTGCGACATTTTTGCAGCCTAATCGAGAAAGAAAGCTGGGACGACGTTTACAAGGAAACTAGTGCTACAGTCGCCTACAAAATATTCCTGAGTAGGCTGCTACAGTGCTACGATACAGCTTTTCCCTTGCGCGAGCATAAAACAAAACGAAAAAGAATGCGGAAACCCTGGCTGACTGTGGACTTGTTTAAACGAATAAGAGAAAAAAGCAATAAGTTTCATGCTTTTCTTAAATGTCGTGATCTGCAGTTACTGGAAAAATTCAAATCCTACCGAAACAAATTGAACTCAGACCTGAAAAAAGCAAAGATCGAGTACTTTCGGGCTCAAATTCTTCGCGCTCGCAATGACTATAAAAGGTTATGGGAGATGGTTAACGATCTAATGAACAAAAGGCGCTCAAGCCATTTTGTAACAGATATCACAGTCGATGGCGAACGTCTGTCTGATGATCAGCTTGCTGAAGAAATGAATCTTAGGTTCATTAGCACAGAGAAATATACAGGCCCACTTGCTAGCATGTCCTGCCATACACATGCAAACAGTCCAATGAGCTCTATCTCGCTTTTTCTATGCAGTCCAACTGAAATTTGAAAAATAATCGGTAGCTTGAAAAGTGACGTAGCGCATGGAGATGACGGTATAAAGGCTTTGCCAATTAAACATGTTGCAGATCATATTAGTCATGTGTTGTCCTGTATAATCAACCTACTGCTTCTTACTGGGGAGTTTCCGGATGACCTAAAGATAGCTAAAGTAGTACCCGTGTATAAAGGGGGTGGTGCAACAAATATGAATAACTACCAGCCAATCTCTGTCCTAACTGTATTCTCAAATATTTGAGCGCGTCATTAATGATAGACTTACCAGCTTTTTTCAGAAACATAAAATAATAGCTGATGCACAGTATGGTTTTCAAGGAAATAAGTCTACAGAACAAGCTCTTATACATATAAAAGACAAAATTATTGAAAACATAGAGAAGAAACTCTTAACTCTTGGTCTATTTATAGATCTTCGGAAAGCGTTTGATACTGTGCAACATGACATATTGATAAAAAAGCTAGAGATCTGCGGGATTCGGGGCGTTGCTCTGAGGCTGTTGCAAACGTACCTGAAAGACAGATCACAGTATGTAGTCATAAATGACCGCACTTCGAGTAAAATGAAGATACAACACGGCGTCCCTCAAGGATCAATTTTGGGGCCTTTACTCTTTCTTATATATGTGAATGATATAACTATGATACCAGGATCCCCCCAGTTAATCATGTATGCTGACGACACGAACATATGTTTTACAGGAACAACAAAAACATGCCTTGAAAAACCTTTCAATGATTACTTATTAAAACTTTCCAGGTGGCTACAAGCCAATCGCATTACTCTAAATACAACAAAATCTAAATACGTAATTTTTAAACCCACAAGCGTTAGGGACCAGAACCCCATTAGCATCAGATATGAAGGTAGCCTGTTGGAGGAGGTCACTGAGCAAAAATTCTTGGGTATATGGTTCAGCAGGGATCTGTCCTGGAACGCCCATGTTAGTTACCTTAAGTCCGATTTATCACGGGTCATTGGTTGTCTTTACAGAATCCAGCACTTGATTCAATCTGGGATGAAGCAGACACTATATTATTCTCTATTCTATTCTAGAATAAGTTATGGTATTTTAGTCTGGGGTACAACAACTGATTCTAATTACAAAAAAATCAATTACTTTACAGAAGAAAGTGTTACGCACATGCGAAAATTATCATGTCGAGAAAAGGGAACTAAGAACGCATCCACTTTTTTTAAAGTATAATATGCTGAGGGTAGATAAGGTGTACTACTTTAAGTTGCTACAATGGATACTTAAAAATCGTTTGTACGTCACATCCACAGACAGAGTAAACTTGTACGCTATCAGAGACCCGGAAATAGAGATGCCGAGGATAAGGACAAGTTATGGTCGTCAAGCACTGTCTTTTCAAGTTATCAGAATTCTCAATAGAAGAGATATAAATATTAATTACAGTAAAACCTTCTCCACTTTCAAAAATGAATGTAAAGGAGCTCTTCTCTGTAGCGATGTCACCTATAGCAATCGCTAACATTTCTCATTCAAGCATGTTGTAGTCTATT